>NC_092336.1:269655000-269955000 GCF_046630445.1 Rutidosis leptorrhynchoides
TTTCCCGGAATGATGGTAAATTTATCATGTCCGAAGTTGTCCCGGAATGATGAGGATATTCTATATGCAATTTGTTAAGGTCGATTACCAGGTGTTCAATCCATATGAATGGATTTTATGCATAATGGTTATGGGAAATGGGAAAATTAAATCTGGTGGTCTATTAAAATGATGAATTTTATTGTTTACGATAAACCTATGAACTCACCAACCTTTTGGTTGACACTTGAAAGCATGTTTATTCTCAGGTATGAAAGAAATCTTCCGCTGTGCATTTGCTCATCTTAAGGATATTACTTGGAGTCATTCATGGCATATTTTGAAAGACGTTGCATTCGAGTCGTTGAGTTCATCAAGATTATTATTAAGTCAATTATAGTTGGATAGTGGATATTATGAAATGGTATGCATGCCTGTCAATTGTCGATGTAAAGAAAGTTTAGCTTTTAAAAATGAATGCAATGTTTGTAAAATGTATCATATAGAGGTCAAATACCTTGCAATGTAATCATATGTTATTGTATTTATCTTTATGGATTAGGACGGGTCTTTACATGTGGTATCAGAGCTATGGTCTTAGCGAACCAGGTCTTGCATTAGTGTGTCTAACTGATAGTTGTTTGGATGCATTAGTGAGTCTGGACTTCGACTGTGTCTGCATGTCAAAAGTTTTGCTTATCATTTAGAGTCAAAAATTATTTGCTTATCATCCTTAAGGTCTAGACACGTCTTACTGCCTTTATTGCATTGAGAGTGTATAGATAAATTCATATCTTAGCATATCTGTTATTGTTACCTTTGCCTGAGAGCTTCCGTAGATTCCTCCGTAACTTATGGGATTTTAGTATTATATATGCATATGTAAATTATGTATTATAGGGTACTAATCTACATCCTATAATCTATTTCTTATCGAAAATCCTTCATCTGATCGTACGAGATGAATCCCTCAACCAGTTCGAGTCCCTCTGATTTCGATAGCTATTCCGATAGTTATTCCGACAGCTATTCCGACAGCTATTCCATGGATGTTCACCTAAGCTCCGGAGGCAGCGTCACCAGAATGAATCAACCAATCAAACCTCCCCAATTCATTTGATGGGTTCATAGTTGACTAAACCAATGGAGACGCGAAGAAGGCGATCCTTTCCACCAACCGAATTGCCCTCTTGACAAAGAATCTGAACCACTTACCGGCAAACCAATCCGAAACACCATTTTCACCATCATTTCCTGAATATCTCTGATGTGCGTAGAGGTGTATACGAAATAGTTATATTTTTATTAGGAAACACTATTAAATACGATACAATTTTACACAAGTTATTTATAGAGTGGAAATACCTAAACCTTGCTACAACACTTATAGGCAGTGTACCTAATCGTACAGTAGTGTAGTTTTTAGTAAGTCCGGTTCATTCCACAGGGAGCTAGCCAAGTTTAACGCTATATTTTTAAAACTAAATTTGTAAATATATATATATATATATATATATATATATATATATATATATATATATATATATATATATATATATATATATATATATATATATATATAAGTAGTATTGTTATTATAAAAGGGGGTTTTTACCGTTTAATGACCGGTTTGTCGATTTTAAAACTTTAGTCGCAGTTAAAACCTAATGTAAAATATTGAATATATAAAAGACTTAATTTAAAGCGTAAAGTAAATAATGATAATAAAATTGCGATAATTAAAAGTGCGATAAATAAAATGACAGTAAATAAAAGTGCGATAAAATATGAAATAAAGGAATTATGATTATTTAAACTTCCATAATCATGATGTTTGACGTGTTGATTTTAATTTATTACCATGGATTAATTGTCCTTTGTCCTGGTTTATTTGATACCTATTTGGTTTTTGTCCATAATAGTCCATCGGTCATAATTATAAAATGCTCGTCAAATTAACCTTATTCCCGAAGTCAAATATTCCAACTAATTAGGGATTCGAACTGTAACAAGGTTTTAATACTTTGTTAATAATTACACTAGGTTATCGACTGTGTGTAATCAAAGATTTTAATACTTTGTTAACAATTACACCAATTATCCTTGTATGTAATCCACCCCTGTTTTAATGAGATATGAATATTAATTTACCCACTTGATCAGAATGAATAATCAATTACCCAACCCGAATAATTAATTAAATGATCGTAAAAGATGTCGTATAAACGTCACTAAATAGAACATACATAATCATTTTAATAATTATTAGATTAACTAATTTGAAGATAGGTTCAACAGGTTCCAATGAGTTGTCGCTCAATTAGAAAATACCCCCTATCTAATAATAGTCATAGTCCAATGTCCACAAGTGTTGGTCTTTTGTCCAAACCTTAATTATGGTACAAAATCTAATAATCCAATCTTAATTTTTAGTCTAACATCACGATTACTTTGGCTCAAATAAGCATAATAATAACTTAGTTACGAGACATTAATTTAAAAAGGAAGAACATAGCTTACAGTGGTATTTAATCGCGTAGCGTTACTCGGACAGAATTTCGACTTAAAACCCGTAAAACATTTCTTACAATAACCCAATTATTATTATTATTAAACTTAAATTAAAATTAAAATTATAAATATATATATTTATGTTACAGATGAAGAGAAGAGAAAAAGATATATCAAATACATCGAATTCGCTGGCTTTTATAGATGTGGCCTCATAATTGAAGCCATGCAATCGCATGGAAATGCTTCTTCCAGGCCACGCGATCGCATGGCCAGCTGGATCCAGGTCAATCTCTTTTGTTTCTAGCTTGTCGATCTTTTATTTAAATATATATAATATATAAATAATTTATATAATTATTTAAATATTATATTATATTCTTGTGCATAGTAGACTTGTAATTTTTAGTCCGATGCGTCGTGCGTTGATAGTTGCCTCACGTCCCGGTTCCGGATTTTCAAACATCCTTGCGTACTATTTAATATCTTGTACTTTGCGTTTTGTGGCTTGTACTTTTATAATTTTGAGACGTTTCTCATCAATAAATTGAACCACTTGAATTGTACTTTGTAATTTTTAGCTTTTTGGTCATTTGCGTCTTCAAATCGTCATTTTTGCCTTTTGTCTTCGCACTTATTTATTTAAACGAATATTACTTGAAAATAGAACAATTGCAACTGAAAACTTTACATATTGGAAAGATATTGCGCCTGAATATATGTTCATTTGTAGCACTATCAAATATCCCCACGCTTGAACGTTGTTTGTCCTCAAGCAATATGGAACTTGAAATAAAATCACATTAGAATCACTTCTTTATTTTTCACACTTTATACATAAGTGATTTTGATACGGCGGTATAAACAATGATAGTAACGATGTGGTTTACAGTCCCACATGACTTATAAAAATTTAGATCCTTTAAGGAAATTAGATCTTTATGAAAACATTTGATCTTTTGAAAATTCATTCTAGATTTTATCCTAGATAAGTTTTCCGGAATAACCCTTCACCGGTGTTTGCAAATATTTTTTTTTTTTTTTTTTTTTTTGGGTTTGGTGGGTTTCAGATTTGAAAATTTTAGCTCAAAACTTATGGTTTTGTGTCACCCACTTGCTAACCTTGTATTGGAAAAGCAACACGTCCAGTATACTTGCTCCGTATATTACCTTTAGGTAAACTACCGTCCGGTTGTAAAGGAAAGCGTTGAACAAGCAACTGTTAAGGCAATGTCCCGTGACATGTTTTTGATTATGGTCTATATCGTGTCGGATGCAATTACTATCCTTTGTAGGAGTAATAGTAAAGATCACCCTATAGTTTTTCGGTCTGGCACAAGGTCCTGTCTTTGACCATGCTATGCAACCGCCGTTCTTATGGTTGATACCCGATTTGGTTTAGGTGACCTAATGAATTCCAGGTGAATTCCTAGGATTTTACGTTCAATGGTAATGAACGCACTGAAAATAGGTTTTCGGAAAACAAATTGGTTTTAATTTTGATCAAAATATTTTCTCGTTCAATCTCGAGTTTAGATATCATCGAATTCCATGAGTTTGTAATTCTCAATCTTTAAGGTCAATCTCAAGGATTGAGTAATATCAGGCTTAAAAGTTAATTTTTGATCTTTAAGAAGATTATCCTTTCTGGAGGTCTGATTCATTAGTCTTATCAAGCTAATTTGCACGGCGCCCTCCCCATTTTACGAGACAGATCCTCTCATGGTTAGGATAAGTCTGACCACTTGGCAACCCTGTTTGATGCTGAGGTCTGTGGATTTCCAGCTGATTTTTGAGAAAACTTTTTAAGTTTTTCGTAGACTCTATAACTAGTCTGGACGACAACTTCCTGACCTAAATCAAGAAGTGCGTGTCTTTTTCGGAAGACTTTACTTCCTTTTATTGATGGAATTGATTCATCATGTAGATCCATCTTTCTTTCAAATATATTACAGTAAATTAGGTAAAACTGATTAAAATCGTCCAAAACAAAAGTACCTGTAATAATCTTGTACAAACATATGTGATATATGTTTTAAAGAACTTGGTAAATTCTTCCCACACTTAACTTTTATTTATTTTTTTTTTTTGCCTTTTTATTCTCCTCTATTCCATTTTAAATGAATTCTAACGTTTTGGGTTGTTTCTCCATTTATGTTCTTCGTTCATAAATATGTATAAACATGATTTTGAATTCATTTAGTTGAAAAATTTTCAAATTTTCACAAAATTTGGTAATTAAACTAAGTGTAAACCCGGGAGAATTTATAACACTTCCCCACACTTGAGATCATGCAATGCCCTCATTTGCATGAAATCAGACTATAATTATAAATTCATGAGGGTGATTAGTGTAGAAAAGTGAATAAAAATTCCCAGTTTCTAATTACTAAGCTCGTCGAATGATAGATGGCGCGCCTCATCGTTCCTTCCTTTTGTTGTAATTTCACATATGTTTTGCGTCTTATCGTCAAAATTAGTAGCTTTTGCTGAACTTAATCTTTGAAAGTGCGCTGTTTTACTCTGTTTTTTCTTTTTACATGAGATAAACTACAAACATATATATACAAACTTATATATATATATATATATATATATATATATATATATATATATATATATATATATATATATATATATATATATATATATATATATATATATATATATATATATATATATATATATAAACCCTTATTTATTAAAACAATTTAAATGAATAATTTTTTAAAATTTTGTTTCCTTTTACTTTAGGTAGTTTCGGTATGTTTACCTAGTCCGTCCCTCGACAAAATTTAAAATTTGTCGTTAAAGCGATTGTTTTAAAAACAAAGATTTTTTGGGTTTTTTTTTAATTTTTTTGGTATACTTTAGATCAATAAAATTAAGAATAATGATAACAAAATTTTTCGCCCCGCCTTCGGGTAAAGCAATTTCGGTTCCATGACCTAGTCTTCAACTTACGATGAATTTTAGAAATTATTTTTAAACTTAATGAAATAAAGTAAATTTTTGTTTTTAAATTCACACAAAACTTAAATTTAAAAATGCATATAAATTTCATACAAAACCTACAAAACAAAAATTCAGAACGGGGGGAGAAAACTATTTCTTTAGTGTCTGCTAGTGGAAAAGACCAATCGGATTCCATTCTCGGAACTACACGAGAACAGAACAACTAACTCTAGGCAGCGTTTTCTTTTTAGAACATTTGAATCTCCCCACACTTAGGTAGCTGTGGTGTCGAAATTGTGATTAACTTTATTGTCAATTTCTCTTGGACCATAATCAACTTGCATATCTATGACTTTTGCTTTAAGCCATTGGTCGGATTCCTGTGTAATATCCACAAATTCAACTAGTTTTGCCTTTTCTTTAGGCGATAGATTGGATACTAACCGGTTACATAGCTTAAAGTTCCCCTTGGTTCTAGCATTGCGAATCCGTTTAATAAGTTTCTTCATTGAACTGTTAATAATGGAGTCATTTAATTTCGTATCAACAACGGGGTTCTTTGTCATCAAGTTATCATGTTACTTCATCTTCCCCACAATTAGGATTTTTATTATTATTAAGCACTACCGTTGGAGTTGGTAAATCAATATGGTTTTTACCAATCATTTTTGTTGGTTCAACGGTTTTGGTTGGTGGAGATTTAGACTTTCGACTCACAAAGGTGATCGATTTTTCATCATCACTAAGTGTCATTTTACCCTCTCTTACATCAAATAACGCCCCGGTAGACGCTAAGAATGGTCGACCTAAAATTAGAGGAATGTTTGAGTCCTCTTCTATGTCAATGACAATAAATTCGACTAGAAAGGTTAAATTACCCACTTGAACGGGTAGGTTGTTAGCAATTCCAACTGGGTGCCTAATGGTTTGATCAAAGAGTCGGACACTCATCTCTGTTGGACTTAACTCACCTACGCCTAATCTCTTATATAATGAAAGAGGCATAACACTCACACTCGCACCTAAATCTGATAGTGCATCATACATGACACAATCACTAAGTAGACAAGGAATAATAAATTCACCCGGATCACCCACCCTGGGTGGAAGTTTTGGTGGAACTGTCTTTACCGGGTTTATCTTTACGGTTTTTGTTTCATGTACTTTCTTATTCTTCTTCTTCTTTCCAGAGGTATCACAAACTTTATTACCTATTACTTGCTCATACTCAACTCCTTTTCTTAGAAACGGGATGGGTGGTCTGTATGGTTCCACCACTGGCTTTACATACTCGGGTGGTGGTGGTGGTGTTGTAACTTCTTCATTGTTACTCACATCGATAACCTTCCCATCTTCTTAAGCTGGTTTTTCAGAATTCATTGAAACCATATTAACATTCTCATTCCGAGGATTTACTTCAGTATCACTCGGTAGCTTTCCTTGTTCCCTCTCACTTATCATGCTAGCAAGAGTACCTACGTGTTTTTCTAGATTCAAAATGGAAGCTTGTTAAGTTCTTAATGACTGATCAAACCTCTCATTTGTTTGGGTTTGAGATGTAATAAATTGTGTTTGAGATTCCATTAGCTTTGCCATAATTTCTTCTAGATTTGACTTTTTCTCTTCGGTTTATTGTGGTGGTTTATACAAACCAGGTCTTTGTTGATTGAAAGTGTTGTTTTGAGTTGGTTGGTTATTCAGACCTTGTTGGTTGTACGAGTTATTGTTTGGCCCATTTGGATTGTAAATAATGTTTTGATTTTGATTGAAGTTTGGCCTTGGAGGTTGATAATTATTTTGATAATTATTTCCCGGCCTTTGGTTCATGTAGAAAACATTCTCTCGTTGTTCCATCGTTTGCTCGATGTGACAATCTTTTGTTAAGTGTGGTCCACTGCATTGCTCACAACTGATTCGTATTGCGTGAATATCTTTATTCATCTTTTCCATTCGTCTCTCGAAAGCATCTATTTTTGCAGAAACGGAATCAAAGTCATGGCTAGAATCGGCTCTAGCCGCTATAGATGTACAAAAAATATCTTTTTCCTGGTGCCACTCATGCGAGTGGGAGGCTGTGTTATCAATAATTTTGTAAGCTTCAGTAGCGGTTTTCTTTATAATGGAACCACCAGCTGCTATGTCAATATCTTTTCGTGTAGCAATGTCAATACCTTGATAGAATATTTGTACTATTTGATTAGTGTCTAAACCATGTTGCGGACATCCTCTCAATAACTTTCCAAATCTTGTCCACGCCTCATATAGAGTTTCATTTGGCTTTTGTGTGAACGTAACTATTTCTCCTTGAAGTCTCACGGCTTTAGATACCGGAAAGAATTGTTTAAGAAATTTTTCAACTAACACATCCCATGTATCAATCGCCCCTTCAGGTAACGATTCTAACCAATCTTTGGCTTCTCCCTTTAAAGTCCAGGGAAATAACATGAGATAGATCTGTTCATCCTCCACTTCTCGGATTTTAAATAGAGTACATATCCTATTAAAGGTACGAAGATGTTCGTTTGGATCTTCCTTCGGCGTACCACTATATTGGTATTGATTAGTTACCATGTGTAGGATTTGTCCCTTGATTTCATAATCTGGCTCATTAATATCTGGCTTAATAATGGTGTGACCTTGGCATGTGCGTGTGGCTCTCATTCGGTCTTCCATACTTAGAGGTTCTGTTATTTCCATAATTGAAATTGTTGAATACGAATCACTAGAGGATTCTGATTTAATGGTTTGTGGTTCAGGAGGAATGATTAGTGTTTCAGGATCTTGGAATTGTCCTTGAATATCCTCCGGATTCTCAATTGTGAGGTCGGGTTCAAAAAATGGATTATCTGAAATTTGAATTGGAGTACTTGGTCGACTAGATGACGATTCTAAAGAAAAATCAACGACAATATTGGCTAGATGTCTTGATCGAGTTACAGGTGGTGAATGTATGAAAGGTGGTGAACGTTTTGCTCGGTGCATTAACAGAATATCCTATTAGTTATAAAAGATAAAAATTATATAAGTTATCAAATTAATAGACTTTTCTGATTTTGCCCACGTTTCGAATAGCCAATAGATGCAGCAGGTAGCCAGGACCCTTTAAATCGGAAGCCCACAACTCACCACTAACAAATCCAACTATTACTACGAACCATAAAATTTTGGATGTCTATCAATTTAACCGCTTAAAATAATTTTTTCTTTTGAAATTTTAGAGAAGAAATAGAAAATTCTATGTTCTAAAAACTAGAGCGTCAAGAAATAAGAAAGAAAAAGAGTGCGTCAAAAAACGTCGAAAAATAAAAAGTCGAAAAACAATAATAAGAAAGTAGAGCTTTGGAACTTAAAAGAGTAAAAACTAAATATAAAAAGTTGCGCCTAAAGGTATTAAAGCTTAAAAGAAAATCTATATCCAAAACGGCAATAACTTAAAAGGCACTAAAATATATAAACGGCGTCGCAAAATTTTAAAGCGCCTAAATCTTAATCTAAAGAAAAAGCACTTAAGGGATTTTACGGAAAATCTTAAAAATCTAAAAATAAAAATAACTACGGAAAATACTATATTTAAAACTAATTACGAACGAAAAATACAAATTACGAATTAACGATAAAAATGATACGAAATATATAAAAGATATAAAAAGTGATAAAATTATTTATTTTTATAAAAATATTATTTTTATATTTATTTTATAAAAGTATTAAGTTTATATATTTAATAAAACTAATTATACTTAAAAATACAAATTAACTAAAACTAATACTAAATAATATAATAATTAACCCTAATTATAATTAATAATAATAATAATAATAATAATAATAATAATAATAATAAAAAACGTAACCATAATTCGTTGACTAAGTACCGGGACTGTCAAATCAGTCAATGCGATCGCATGGATTGTCTGTAGGACTTTCATGCGGTCGCATGGCTTGGGTTTCCAGGTCTCTTTAGATGGGATGCTACAGTGTCGGGCCGTATTCTTATATATATATATTTTATTTTTCTTTTTCTGTTTTATAAATATATAAAGTATTTAAATAAAATAAATAAAAACTTATATTTTTACAAAAAAAACTACCTATTAGTTTTTGTAACTAAAAGAAAATACAAACTTTTTAATTTTTTTTATATTTTGAACAACTCTTAAATATATATATATATATATATATATATATATATATATATATATATATATATATATATATATATATATATATATATATATATATATATATATATATATATATATATATATATATTTTGTTTTTCTTTTTTTATTTTTGTATTTTTAATATTTAAAACGTATTTTTACAAAAGTAAATTAATTTTTTTTTTTATATATATAGCTTTTCGCTTCCGGCGTTTAAGCAGTCCCCGGCAGCGGCGCCAAAAACTTGATGTGCGTAGAGGTGTATACGAAATAGTTATATTTTTATTAGGAAATACTATTAAATACTATACAATTTTACACAAGTTATTTATAGAGTGGAAATACCTAAACCTTGCTACAACACTTATAGGCAGTGTACCTAATCGTACAGTAGTGTAGTTTTTAGTAAGTCCGGTTCGTTCCACAGGGAGCTAGCCAATTTTAATGCAATATTTTTAAAACTAAATTTGTAAAAATATATATATAAATATAAGTAGTATTGTTATTATAAAATGGGGTTTTTACCGTTTAAAACTTTAGTCGCAGTTAAAACCTAATGTAAAATATTGAATATATAAAAGACTTAATTTAAAGTGTAAAGTAAATAACGATAATAAATTTGCGATAATTAAAAGTGCGATAAATAAAATGACAGTAAATAAAAGTACGATAAAATATGAAATAAAGGAATTATGCTTATTTAAAGTTCCATAATCATGATGTTTGACGTGTTGATTTTAATTTATTACCATGGGTTAATTGTCCTTTGCCCTAGTTTATTTGATACCTGTTTGGTTTTTGTCCATAATAGTCCATCGGTCATAATTATAAAATGCTCGTCAAATTAACCTTATTCCCGAAGTCAAATATTCCAACTAATTAGGGATTCGAACTGTAACAAGGTTTTAATACTTTGTTAATAATTACACCAGGTTATCGACTGCGTGTAATCCAAGATTTTAATACTTTATTAACAATTACACCAATTATCCTTGTATGTAATCCACCCCTGTTTTAACGAGATATGAATATTAATTTACCCACTTGATCAGAATGAATAATCAATTACCCAACCTGAATAATTAATTAAATGATCGTAAAAGATGTCGTATAAATGTCACTAAATAGAACATACATAATCATTTTAATAATTATTAGATTAACTAATTTGAAGATAGGTTCGACAGATTCCAATGAGTTGTCGCTCAATTAGACAGTACCCCCTATCTAATAATAGTCATAGTCCAATGTCCACAAGTGTCGTTCTTTTGTCCAAACCTTAATTATGGTACAAAATCTAATAACCCAATCTTAATTTTTAGTCTAACATCACGATTACTTTGGCTCAAATAAGCATAATAATAATTTAGTTACGAGACATTAATTTAAAAAGAAAGAACATAGCTTAAAGTGGTATTTAATCGCGTAGCGTTACCCGGACAGAATTTCGACTTAAAACCCGTAAAACATTTCTTACAATAACCCAATTATTATTAAACTTAAATTAAAATTAAAATTATAAATATATATATTTATGTTACAGATGAAGAGAAGAGAAAAAGATATAACAAATACATCGAATTCGCTAGCTTTTATAGATGTGGCCTCATAATTGAAGCCATGCGATCGCATGGAAATGCTTCTTCCAGGCCATGCGATCGCATGGCCAGCTGGATCCAGGTCAATCTCTTTTGTTTCTAGCTTCTCGACGTTTTATTTAAATATATATAATATATAAATAATTTATATAATTATTTAAATATTATATTATAGTCTTGTGCATAGTAGACTTGTAATTTTTAGTTCGATGCGTCGTGCGTTGATAGTTGCCTCAGGTCCCGGTTCCGGATTTTCGAACGTCCTTGCGTACTATTTAATATCTTGTACTTTGCGTTTTGCAGCTTGTACTTTTATAATTTTGAGATGTTTCTCATCAATAAATTGAACCACTTGAATTGTACTTTGTACTTTTTACTTTTTGGTCATTTGCGTCTTCAAATCGTCGTTTTCGCCTTTTGTCTTCGTACTTATTTATTTAAACGAATATTACTTGAAAATAGAACAATTGCAACTGAAAACTTTACATATTGGAAAGATATTGCACCTGAATATATGTTCATTTGTAACACTATCAATCTCGCCATGATTATATACTATATCAAATTTTAAACCTTATTCATTCGCTTGTTTCAACCCACAATCATCCCGGAATAATAGAATAAGTCAACGAACTTCGCGCTCGAGTAATCAATTAGGAGAATATGGTGCAAAATTTACCAGCTTCAACAACATCACCGTCACCAACAGTACCATTAGTAATAGCACCAGTACCATCAATAATCCATGCCTCAACATCTCATTCTGTACCTCGAGTATAATCATCATTCTACGTATCGTTCTATATCAATTAACTTCGTTCTTCCTGGCGATTATGTAATCTCTAATGTTTTAGAGATTATGTATTCTAGTTCTAATGGTAAATCAAATGAGATTAATATTATATTAACTCATTAAATCCATAATTACATCTGAAGAAAATATATATGTAAGTATATTTTCATAAAGATTGTAATTAAAAATTCTTTCGTACAAACTGTTAATGGTGAAATATTTTAACGGGTTGGTAATACTCGAGGAATATTTAGATTTCACCTTAATAAGTTACACTGTACATTCTTCAAAGCTGATTCAACAATCATTTACTATCCTACTTACAACCACCGAAATACGTACCCGTTCACCACAGAATAACCATTTTCATTCAATTTCATATTTGGATTTTGACTTATTAGAATCCAACAAGTGGCATAATGAAAAAAACGTTGGACAAAATAAAATTTGTTAGAAACAAACAAATTAACTATGAGAAATTTTGTTAAGAATCCACGCTAACTGTTCCTAGCTAACTGTTCCTAGCTAACTGATTACATTTTATTTATCGCAATTTAATTTATCGCAATTTTAATTCTCGCAATTTTATTTATCGTCATTTAATTTCTGTTATTTATTTTACGCACTTTATTTATCGTTATTTACGCATTTAAATATCGGGATACGTATACAAGGTTTTGACATATCATATCGACGCATCTATATATATTATTTGGAATAACCATAGACACTCTATATGCAGTGATGCTAGAGTTAGCTATACAGGGTTGAGGTTGATTCTACAATAATATATATACTTTGAGTTGTGATCGAGTCCGAGACATGTACACGGGTCACGACACATATTAATTAATTCGAATATTATATATTGCTAACTGTGGACTATCAACTGAGGACTACCAACATTGGACAATTAAAATGAATTAAAATATTGATTATAACATATGAAACTAAACAATTCTTCAAGTTTGCCACTTGATTTCATCTTAAACCTCATTTGTATCTTGACGATTACAATCTGCGTTCAAATCCTTTCATGATTCTTGAAAAAACCTCAATCGAGAAGATGAACCAACCGCACTTCATCTACGAATGAAAAGGTTGATGCATATAGTTATGCACCTGAAACACTCTCGGAACCTGAGTAAACGTTTAACACGTATCTGTGCTAGCTCCTTTGGCGTTGTTATTACCGAAAATAACTTTATAATTCCTTTCCAAATTAGCCAATTCTATCACAGCTTCAGCAAGACAACTTCGACTTTTCATTCGAATAAACCTTATTATAACTTTGATATATATAATTTTCCTTTCGAAATCAATACCGAGAAATCGTTTATATCCCACCATATTACCATCAGCGTTTAATCATCTGAAAACACAATTCTTTTGAAACCACCTCGGATTGATAATCGATGGTTCAGATATGGTAGCATTAAATGCAGAGGAAACAGCACAAATTGTAAATGGTATAAACGGCCAAAAGTTTGATAAAAAGGAATGGAAGGTTGGAAACACTCAATAGAAAAGTTAGTACCAAAATACGGATTATGCAAAACTATGAAGGAAGCCGTGGACAAATTACAAAGAATAAATCTACCGTCAAAGAATCCAAATGATTCAGTATCTGTTGAAGTCATTAATGAATGCCTTACTCCTGAAATCTGCACTTTTACGAACAAATCTTCATCATCATCTATCGTTATTAGAAATCCTAAGATATCATCGTATCTGTTATTATAAATATCGTCAATATTTCTGAAGATATCTTCATAAATATTCTCGTCCGATATTAATTATCTCTCTGCGCTATCTATGTAATTTCATAAAAAGAAACTGTTTTAGTTGCTATATTCTGTAAATCTTCGAATTTAAAATATGAATGTTTTGAAGTAGTGTTGGAAATTGATGCATGAGTTAGTATAATATAATAACACTTGATCAACGTGATTATATTACAGTAAGTCATGCTGAGTTTCTAATGAAACATGATGATTCATAGACCATAACGTCATCATGTGGCATGTTACATGACTCTTACATTCTACCAAATCTCTAAACAGATCGAGAACATATCTTTTTGATAATTCTATCTTTTCTCTTGAATTCTGGTAAATTAACCAATCAATATCGTGCTAATACAATTTCTCTCTTAGAATGTTAGTCATCTTCATTTGAAACTTCACATCTACGAATTCTGGACCATTACTTAATGTGCTTAATGGATAGAAGAGAAAACAGAGCATAAAGCTTCGAAGTGTAAATGGGGGTATAAATCGCAGCAAATAGGAGAGAGCATTAACTGTGGATTACAATGATTATAGGAGACAGAAGCAGGGACATCGAAATATAAGGGAAGATATAAAACTCAACAATAACCCAGAAATTTCAAACCGTGGATATTAATACGAATAGCAATATAAAGACACGGTATAATTAAGAATAGTATCACCCCAAGGTAATAGTAGAAGTAAACAGATTTTTCTGGTGGAAGATTGAAAAGAAGGATGACAGAAGTGATAATTAGAAAAATATCAAGGATTAGAACAGAATTAAGCAGTTTCACAATCTTTTGGATATATGAACTAAGAAAGAAAGTATAGGAATGGTGAGAATTATAGAACAAAAGAGTTTAATTTATAATGGAAATATCAGACAGCGTAATCGAGGCAGATCACCGTATTTAATTATAGAGATCTAAATTTTTCCTTTTTCGCCAAAAAAATCAACTCTTTTAGATTTTGAAGATTTTCTTTAAATCCCTTGAATTTCGGAATTCAACAATGACTACAACAAAAGTCAAGATGAATCTTTATTTCTTATTTCACTCTTTTGTGATAACTTCACTCATACGCTTCGAATAATCGAATTATTTTATCTGTATTACTCAATAATGATAAAACTCTATTTATCAACTTATACTCGTCATGAAAACATTTCTATTGTTAGCTATGACGACCTCGTTCAAATTTCGGGAAGAAATTTCTTTAACGGGTAGGTACTGTGACGACCCAGAAATTTTTGACTAAATTTAAACTTAATCTTTATATAATTTCGACACGATAAACAAAGTCTGTAATGTTGAGTCTTAAAATTTTTTTTTAGAACTATGTTCATGTATTCAATTACCCTTCGCCCATTACCGACGATTCACGAACAAATTATTGTAAATAAATATGTATGTATGTATGTATGCATGTATGTATATATATATATATATATATATATATATATATATATATATATATATATATATATATATATATATATATATATATATATATATATATATATATAATGTATAAATATTAAATATTTAATATATGTTATCATATGATTATAATATTAACATAATAAACGTAACCACAAGTTAAAAATAAAATTGTTATACTAATATTATCATTTTCAACGTTGCTATTAATATTAATATTAATATTAATATCAGTATGAGTTATATTATTATTTTCAATAAATATATATAGATATGAAATTTAGTACATTTAATTTGGTATCTTTACTAATATTATTATTATTACTTTCATTATTATTATTATTAAAGTAAATATTAAATATTAACATGAGTGTTATTATTGTTATTATATATATAATACATAAATATGAAATTTGATATGTAAGAGTTATTATATTATTATTATTATTATTATTATTATTATTATTATTATTATTATTATTATTATTATTATTATTATTATTATTACTATTATTATTATTATTATTATTATTATTATTATTATTACCAGTTTCACTAAAATTATTATTATTGTGACTTATCATTATTATTACTCTTATTATTATTATTATTATTATTATTATTATTATTATTATTATTATTATTATTATTATTATTATTATTATTATTAATATTATTATTATTATTATTATTATTATTATTATTATTATCGGTATTATTTAAATTATAATATGAAACTTGTTACATGTAATTATTAGTAGTATTAACATTATCATATTATTATTTGTCATTTATTATTATTAAATTATTATTATTATTAGTATTATTAATATTAACAAGTATTAATATAATTAAACTAGACAATTATCAAAAAATAAGAATTTGATGTGTATATACAGACATAAAATTATTACATATAAATATAGCTGTATATAAATACATATACATAAAAAAAATACAGATTTATATATATATTTTTATTTACAGATATAGATATATATAGGTATATACGGATAAATACTTAATTAAATACAAAGACATACTTCTTTCTGTTTCCAATCGTTGTCCACGGTGATGATTTTGTGAATGCAATGCTTCCTCGAATAAAACATGTATGACTCCATGCACATGGTTTCTCTAACATATATTCAAACAGCGGAAGACTTCTAGGAACCTGAGAATAAACATGCTTTAAACGTCAACATAAAGTTGGTGAGATATAGGTTTAATGCTAGCAGCGTTATAAATATAGACCACAAGATTTCATATACATAAACGTTTTAATAAAAAATATTCTAAGTTGTTGAGCACTTGATAACCATACTTAACATTTAATCAACGTCGCATATTCCCTTTATTATGAAATCTTACTACACCGTACCAAGTGTAGTCACCGAAACGAAGTACTGTGCAACCGTTGAATACTGGTCGTCCAGTCCGGTTGGGGTTGTCAGGCCCGATAGATCTATCAACAGGATTCGCGTTTACAATACCTCATGTAAATAGTAGTTACCAAGTTACAGGGAAGTATGCCAGTGGTACAACTCAACGTAGAATATATATTTTTAATCACTTGTGTCCATAACGTAAATCATAAAATGCATGTATTCTCATCTCGAAATATTTAGAGTTTAAAAGTGGGACTATATACTCACTTTTGCCTTGAAGGTATTTAACTCGACTTGGTCTCCGATAGATATCACGAACCTAACCATATATATATAATATATCAACATATTTTCTTTTCAAGTAATCGCTACATATATATATATATATATATATATATATATATATATATATATATATATATATATATATATATATATATATATATATATATATATATATATATATATATATACTTATAATACTTTTAATATTTTCTTAGTCCGTAGTTAGCAGTCCGATGTTAGTGGTCCACAATTAGTTGCTCAACAAAATAAATAAAGACCCCATCGTATTCGTATTGATCAGAATTAATCTCGACCCATGGTACCATGTTGTCAAATGACGTGTTGCGTACATAAAGTACCGTGTTGTCAAATGACGTGTTGCGTACAATCATGAGGTCTTATGATTAATCTTCTCGTGTTGTTTATGGGTGGTCCTGAAATATATAAAATCAAATCATAAGTAATTATATATAAAATATCATATTAATTAGAAAAGATATGATTAATTTACTTTATCTCCAAATATTTTCGTAGCTAAACTAGTTTCGGATACCCAATCTTGTTTTAGTCGTAATTTCTTCATTACAACTCCGTTTTTGTTGGTTCAACTTGCCACTTCCTTGGATCGAGTCAAATTTTAAGAATATGAACTAAAAATACCTAAGTTTGTATTCAAAATCATAGGTTATAGGTCAAACTTTGGTAAAACTTATGAAAGTGATCATTTTCCATCATAAAAACAACATTTAATGATCATTTTTCTAAAAATACTTACACTTTGAGTTAAACCATCAAATTTTTATGTGTTAACATATTCATAAGAAATATCATTTTTCATGAACATGAACTTCCAATTCAAAGTTCAAGTTGGTTTTTAATTATCCAACCCAAAACAGACCCCGGTTGCACTCCGACGACGTAGATTCAGTTTTTAAGGTGTTCTTTGTAAAACCAAGTTATATCTTGTTAAGTTAGCATATCATTATGATATATTACAGGTATTGAAGTGTTTTAAAAGTTAAGTTAGAAGGATCTATTTAGTTTGCAAACAAGTTTGAAATCATTCAAACTATGTTCTTGTTGTTAAAATTTTACAACATAAAATAAGATAGCTATATAATTATGAATCGAACAAGATTATGAACAAGGTTACTACCTCAAGTTACTTGGACAAAGTTACTGTAAGAGATAAGAAAAAATCTTAGAATCAAAGAGTGGTGGATTTAGATCAAAAGGTTGGAAGTATACTTCTTCAAATGGGTGGTTATTTTGATTTGTTTTTGAAAGAGTTTTCTTATGGTGTTTAAGGCTTGTAATTGAAGCTAAATGATGGGAAAAATGTTTGGAGATGATCAAGTATGAATTTAAGAGTATTTTGAGAGAGAAATGAGGGTATAGGTATGAGAAAATGGAGTGAATAAATGGTGTTCATTCATAAAAATGTTTTTAGTTTATAAAGAAAGAAAAGGATTCTTAATTTTGTTTTCTTACTAATAATTCATGCTACTTGAAAAATCCTAGTTACCTCATATCTAGGACAATAATAATGTTGATTAGGATGTTGATTTGATGTGTATATACCAATAGTAAATACATATAGAAGCTGGGTATGATACGGGTACATATACCCTAGATATACCTATAGAAATCATGAGGAAACGGAATGAGAATTCAAATATAGCTATCTTTTGTGAATATACTTATATTGTTTTATGTATTTAAGTCCTTAAAAAGTGATTAGATACATTATATATACGATACATGTATAAGCATTATAGGTTATAAGTATATATATCAAAGAATGTTACGTATAGTTATCGTTTTGAAAACTTAAGTTAGTAGTTTCAAAATATACTTATAACTCATTGTCATTAGTACACAATGAGATGTTAAACCATCCTTAGATTATGTTAAATATATATAAATACATATATATACACAAACGTATAATTATCGGATGTTATATAGTTCGTGATATCATCGGTCAAATTGGACGGTCAAACGTTGTGTAAAACTCTTTTCAAAAACACAAGTCTCAACAATTTGGATTGCTTATCATGTTGGTAAGGTTTAATTTATGTAAATATTAATCTCATAAGTATAAAATGATTGGAAAAATCCGGGTCGTTACAGTACCTACCCGTTAAATAAATTTCGTCCTGAAATTTGAATGGGATGGTCATGGCTGACAATAAGTATGTTTTCATGACGTATACGAGTTGGAAATTAGAGTTTTATTATCATCAAGTAATATTGATAAAGCAATTTGATTTTTGTGAAGAGTACGAGTGAGGCTATCACCAAAGGGTGAAATGAGTAGGTATAGATTCGTCATATCTTTTGACGTAGATAGGATTGATTTCCAAGTTCAAGAGATTTGGAGTAAAATCTTCATAATGAGATTTGATTCTTCGATAATCAAGGAAATTAGAATCCGCTTTAAATGCGATCATCTATTTTAATTGCTCTGTCGGATCTTTTACTATAAATCCACCTCCTTTCATTTCCTTACAACTCATACCTTCTATTTTTCCTCCCTCAATTCATACTTTAAAACATTCATCAGTATGCTTCATCCAGTACTGATCCGGGATATACTCTTAACTTTCATCTCTGTCATTCTTCTTTTTCATCTACCTCCGGAGGATTTTATTTATTTCTACTATTACCTTGGGGTTATAGTATTGTTAATTCTCCCGTGCCTTTACGTTGCAATACGTATTGATATACACGGTTTGTAATTTATTTGTTGTTGTCGAGCTTTATATTTTCTTTTATATTCAAAAGTTCCATACTTTTGTTTCCTCTTCCCGACTTCGAGTCAAGCGAATAATGGTCCGGAATTCGTAGGTATGAATTTTGAAATAAACATAGTTAATGTTCTAAGAAGGAAATAGTAATTGCACGATCTTGATTTGTTAAGTTACCAGAATGTCCGAAAAGATAGAATTATCAAGGAGATATGTTGTTAATATGTTTGGAGATTGGGTAGAATGTAAGAGTTGTGTAACATGGCACATGATGACGTTATGATCTATGAATCATTATGTTCCATTTAGAAACTCAGCATGAATTACTGTAATATAATCACGTTGGTCAAGTGTCATTATATTATACTAATTCATGCTTCAGTTTCCAACACTACTTCAAAACATTCATATTTTAAACTCGAATTTTTCAGAATTTAGAAACTAACACAGTTTCTTTTATGTTGTAACGGAAATATTGTGAAGAGATAAATGATTTTTGATGAGGATAGTTGGGAATATATCTTCAGGAATATCGGAGATACTTATAATGAAAAATATGATGATATCTTAGAATATCTAAGATCAGGGAATGACGCGGAAAATCTGTCTGTGAAGGTTTAGAATAAGGAGTAAGGTTCTTACTAACGGTTTCAGCAGACACTGAATCATTTGAATCCTTTGAAGGTAGATTTCGTCATTGTGATTTGTCCACAACCTCCTTTATACTTTGCTCAATCCGTTTTCCAGTACCAAATTTATCGTTCGAGCTTTTCCAATCTATTATTCTTTATTGTCAAACTTCTGACCGTAATTGTTGTCTACTGTCTTTACCACTTTATCAGTCTTTTCCAAAACTAAATAGCACTAATTCGTAGACTGGAGCATTTTTCAGAAACTTCACATTTGAAATATGTAATTCTTGTGGATAGACGTTGTATATATATATATATATATATATATATATATATATATATATATATATATATATATATATATATATATATATATATATATATATATATATAACTGCCGAAATAGAAATACTGCGAGATTTCAAAATACCAATTGTTGATTCCGCCAAAGGGGTAACGAGTTGCTGGTACATCTGCTGATAATGTCGTGGAATATAAAAGGTTCCCTGGTAACAAAAGGGTAATCGTATGTATTACAGGTTATAATAAGGCTACTTCGAATGGAAAGTCGAGGTTGACTTGCTGAAACTGTGACAAAATTTGCTATTTTGAAAAGGAATCGCAAAGTTATATTTGCTAATAAATGCTAAAAGATTTAACGCGGATACGTGTTAAATTATGTCCTTGGTTTCGAGAGCTTTTCAGGTGCAAGACTGCGGGTAATGTGTGGTTGGATCATCATCTCGATTGTCCATTATTTGAAGTGTCTTCAGGAATTTCGAAGGGTTTGATCAAAGATTGTAATTGTTAATATACATATGATATTTTAGGACTTTGAATGATACAAATATTTTTCTGGGTTCCAAGAATCGAATGATGTTCTAGCATAGTTTTGAAGTCAAAGTATAGTTTTGAAATATGTAAGAGTCCTAAGAGTGATGTCTTCTGTTAAGTCTTGACTTGGATTTCATTTTGTCGTAATCAAATTTGGATGAGAATGGTTGTTTTGATTTATATGAAAGAATGTATATTATTGTGAAGGTAGTGAGTATAGTTGATGATTGTTGAATCAGAGTCGAAGAATATAATCATATTAATTGTGAATTTATATATCTCTCGGGTATTACCTACCCGTTAAAAAAAAATTTCACAAGTAATGTTTTGTACCAGAGAATTTTATTACAATCTTTATGAAAATATATGTACATATATATCTTCTTCGGATGTAATCATGAATTTAATAAGTCAATATAATATTAGACTCATTTGATTTTCGGTTTGAGCTAGAATAAGTAATCTCTAAAACGATTAGGATCCACATATTCTTCACAGAATATTAATGAAGTTATGGATCAATACTTCATTATTTATTCTTATATATATTTCCTTAGCGAATCATGCTGATACTCATTGAACTCTTGCTAAATTCGCAAGATATGAATGTTGTTTCCCAGTAAGCTTCGAGTACATAGAAGATGAAAATGTAAAATCAAACATATTATTGAATAATACACTTGGTTTATTATAAAACGAAATTCATTGAATTGAAACAGGGATTGTAGTTAACGATGATTAAGTTGCTGACGAAGGACGTACATCATTGCATATTTGTAGTATGAATTTAAACGAGTAGTATCTACCCTTTTTCAATTCATACTTAATAGCTTAGTACGAAAAGATTTATTCTGGTTTCCGAATTCATATATATAAAATATTTATATAAATTCTTCAGAAGAATGAGTTAATACTTCATAACTCGTTGATGCAATATACGCATTATTGATGATGTCCACGGTGATTCTTGAACTGGTGGAGCTTGTGATGTTAAAGTTGCTGACGATTCTAACGATGTTGACAGCACTGACTGTGTTGGTGAGGCTAAGGGTACTGTTGATGCTGTTGGTAAAACAAGTCTAGCTTGTACCTTACGCATCATTCTTGTCGGGGTTTCTACTCTTCCTTTTATCATTTCTGTCCACTCATCTGATTTATGGTTAAGGCAAAAATAGGTAATCTCTATGTCTTTAGAGATTACATAATCACCATAGAATGTTTCTCCGATGAAGTTATGAATCAATACTTCATCGTTTGTTGTTGTTGGTACTTCTTGGTATCTATGGTGCGTGTGATGTTGATATCCGAGGTACGAATGGTGATATTGAGGCGTGTGATGCGGATGTGATTGTTGGTGGTGGTAATGATCCTGTTGATGTTGATGATGGTGATAACGTTGATGCTGGTGATGCTGATGGTGCTTAGGGTATTGAGGCTTGCGATGTTGATGTTATTGACGGTACTGGTTATACTACTGATGCTGCTGATGGTGTTTGTAACCTTCGTACCGTATTCTCCAAAGCCACTACCCGAGTGCGAAGCTCGTTGACTTCTTCTATTACACCGGGGTGATTGTCGGTTCGGATGAGCGGATAAATAAAATCTAGAATTTGATGTAGTATATAATCGTGACGAGATACTCTGGAAATGAGAGAGAAAATGGTTTCTCGAACAGGTTCGCCGGTAAGTGCTTCAGGTTCATCGTCAAGAGGGTAATTTGGTGGATGGAAGGGATCACCTTCTTCTTGTCTCCAATGATTGAGGAGGCTACAAACCCATCCTCAATCCATCCAAAATAGATGATGACTGATTGCTTGATCCATTCCGGTCACACTGCTTTCGGAGCTTGAGTGGTATTCCGTATCGGAATCCGAGGGACTTCAACTAGTGACGAGTTCCATTTCGTATGATTGAATAAAGGATTTTTTTCGACATGAAATGATTTTCTGGCTATCGGGTGGTATTCTAATTATATAGAATATCCACATATATAGAACAAAAGATCTCATAGATTATGGAGGGATTTACGGAATATGTGAGACAAAGTTTACAGTAACAGATACGCGTAGATATGAATTAGCAAATACGCTAAGATATGAATTTTGTCTATACACCATTCATGCAATGAATGCAGTAAGACGCGTTTAGACTTAAGATGATAAGCATGTAATTTCCTACAGATGATAAGTAGATGATTTTCGACACAAAATGATAAGCAAAATTTTGACATGCAGACACGGTCGAAGTCCAGACTCACTAATGCAACCTAACGACTTATCAGTTAGACACACTAATGCAGAACTGGTTCGCTAAGACCACCGCTCTGATACCACATGAAACGACCCGACCCAATCTATAGGGACGAATACGATAACATATGATTACATCGCGAGGCATTTGACCTCTATATGATACGTTTTATAAACATTGCATTCTTTTGAAAAGATATAACATAAATGAATATTTAAAATTCAATGTTTTCGACATCTGATGATTTCTACATATAGACAATAACCGTAAATAATAGTTTACAAGAATACTTCCGTTGACAATGCAGTCAAAATAAATACACGGTGATGATTTTGTGAATGCAATGCTTCCTCGAATAAAACATGTATGACTCCATGCACATGGTTTCTATAACATATATTCAAACAGCGGAAGACTTCTAGGAACCTGAGAATAAACATGCTTTAAACATCAACATAAAGTTGGTGAGATATAGGTTTAATGCTAGCAGCGTTATAAATATAGACCACAAGATTTCATATACATAAACGTTTTAATAAAAAATATTCTAAGTTGTTGAGCACTTGATAACCATACTTAACATTTAATCAACGTCGCATATTCCCTTTATTATGAAATCTTACTACACCGTACCAACTGTAGTCACCGAAACGAAGTACTGTGCAACCGTTGAATACTGGTCGTCCAGTCCGGTTGGGGTTGTCAGGCCCGATAGATCTATCAACAGGATTCGCGTTTACAATACCTCATGTAAATAGTAGTTACCAAGTTACAGGGAAGTATGCCAGTGGTACAACTCAACGTAGAATATATATTTTTAATCACTTGTGTCCATAACATAAATCATAAAATGCATGTATTCTCATCCCGAAATATTTAGAGTTTAAAAGTGGGACTATATACTCACTTTTGCCTTGAAGGTATTTAACTCGACTTGGTCTCCGATAGATATCACGAACCTAACCATATATATATAATATATCAACATATTTTCTTTTCAAGTAATCGCTATATATATATATATATATATATATATATATATATATATATATATATATATATATATATATATATATACTTATAATACTTTTAGTATTTTCTTAATCCGTAGTTAGCAGTCCGATGTTAGTGGTCCACAATTAGTTGCTCAACAAAATAAGTAAAGACCCCATCGTATTCGTATTGATCAGAATTGATCTCGACCCATGGTACCATGTTGTCAAATGACGTATTACGTACATAAAGTACCGTGTTGTCAAATGACGTGTTGCGTACAATCATGAGGTATTATGATTAATCTTCTCGTGTTGTTTACGGGTGGTCCTGAAATATATAAAATCAAATCATAAGTAATTATATATAAAATATCATATTAATTAGAAAAGATATGATTAATTTACTTTATCTCCAAATATTTTCGTAGCTAAACTAGTTTCGGATACCCAATCTTGTTTTAGTCGTAGTTTCTTCATTACAACTCCGTTTTTGTTGGTTCAACTTGCCACTTCCTTGGATCGAGTCAAATTTTAAGAATATGAACTAAAAATACCTTAGTTTGTATTCGAAATCACAGGTTATAGGTCAAACTTTGGTAAAACTTATGAAAGTGATCATTTTCCATCATAAAAACAACATTTAATGATCATTTTTCTAAAAATACTTACACTTTGAGTTAAACCATGAAATTTTTATGTGTTAACATATTCATAAGAAATATCATTTTTCCAGAACATGAACTTCCAATTCAAAGTTCAAGATGGTTTTTAATTATCCAACCCAAAATAGCCCCCGGTTGCACTCCGACGACCTAGATTCAGTTTTTAAGGTGTTCTTTGTAAAACCAAGTTATATCTTGTTAAGTTAGCATATCATTATGATATATTAAAGGTCTTGAAGTGTTTTAAAAGTTAAGTTAGAAGGATCTATTTAGTTTACAAACAAGTTTGAAATCATTCAAACTATGTTCTTGTTTTTAAAATTTTACAACATAAAATAAGATAGCTATATAATTATGAATCGAACAAGATTATGAACAAGGTTACTACCTCAAGTTACTTGGACAAAGTTACTGTAAGAGATAAGAAAAAATCTTGGAATCAAAGAGTGGTGGATTTAGATCAAAAGGTTGGAAGTATACTTCTTCAAATGGGTGGTTATTTTGATATGTTCTTGAAAGAGTTTTCTTATGGTGTTTAAGGCTTGTAATTGAATCTAAATGATGGGGAAAATGCTTGGAGATGATAAAGTATGAAGTTAAGAGTATTTTGAGAGAGAAATGAGGGTGTAGGTATGAGAAAATGGAGTGAAGAAATGGTGTTCATTCATAAAAATATTTTTAGTTTATAAAGAAAGAAAAGGATTCCTAATTTTGTTTTCTTACTAATAATTCATGCTACTTGACAAATCCTAGTTACCTCATATCTAGGACAGTAATAATGTTGATTAGGATGTTGATTTGATGTGTATATACCAATAGTAAATACATATAGAAGCTGGGTATGATACGGGTACATATACCCTAGATATACGTATAGAAATCTTGAGGAAACGGAATGAGAATTCAAATATAGCTATCTTTTGTGAATATACTTATATTGTTTTATGTATTTAAGTCCTTAAAAAGTGATTAGATACATTATATATACAATACATGTATAAGCATTATAGGTTATAAGTATATATATATCAAAGAATGTTACGTATAGTTATCGTTTTGAAAACTTAAGTTAGTAGTTTCAAAATATACTTATAACTCATTGTCATTAGTACACAATGAGATGTTAAACCATCCTTAGATCATGTTAAATATATTTAAATACATATATATACACAAACGTATAATTATCGTATGTTATATAGTTCGTGATATCATCGGTCAAATTGGACGGTCAAACGTTGTGTAAAACTCTTTTCAAAAACACAAGTCTCAACAATTTGGATTGATTATCATGTTGGTAAGGTTTAATTTATGTAAATATTAATCTCATAAGTATAAAATGATTGGAAAAATCCGGTTCGTTACATTTATCATGTCCGAAGTTGTTCCGGAATGATGAGGATATTCTATATGCAATTTGTTAAGGTCGATTACTAGGTGTTCAATCCATATGAAAGAATTTTATGCATAATGGTTATGGGAAATGGGAATATTAAATCTGGTGGTCTATTAAAATGATGAATTTTATTGTTTACGATAAATCTATGAACTCACCAACCTTTTGGTTGACACTTGAAAGCATGTTTATTCTCAGGTATGAAAGAAATCTTTCGCTGTGCATTAGCTCATCTTAAGGATATTACTTGGAGTCATTCATGGCATATTTTGAAAGACGTTGCATTCGAGTCGTTGAGTTCATTAAGATTATTATTAAGTCAATTATAGTTGGATAGTGGATATTATGAAATGGTATGCATGCCTGTCAATTGTCGATGTAAAGAAAGTTTGTCTTTTAAAAACGAATGCAATGTTTGTAAAATGTATCATATAGAGGTCAAATACCTCGCAATGTAATCATATGTTATTGTATTTGTCCTTATGGATTAGGACGGGTCTTTACATAGACGCTGGATATCGACAAGCTAAGTAAATCGACATTTTACATTAAGATGATTTCATACGTTTATTTAACCTTTGGACTTTATCTCACGCTTCATCAACAAGTGGTAATTTCAAAACTTGAAACCTATTATGAGTATATATAATTTTACTCTTCTAAAACGTTTTACGATATAACAATTTCCATTATGATTATTAAATACACTTAGTTTTAAAATCAAAATTTTCATATTTATTTGATTGAGTTCAAACGTACAAAAATGTTTTCAGTTAAAAAGAACTTTATTATTATTATGTTCTATAAGATAATTTATTTATGAATTTTGAAGGATTTAATTAAAGCTTTGTATTATAAATTTACAACTATATTTTATTGTTCAAAAAGGTAGTAGCATTACTGAATAATAATTTCGAAACGATTATTAATTATATAATGAACTTTGAAATATAATTAGTTTGAAAAACTATATATTATATTGTAAATAAATATTTCAAATTTATATTTCGAAATGAATATATATATGATTTACAACATAATAAAATTTAATATTAATGTCGTTATAAAATGTTTTATTTAAAAATATTACTATTATATATATATATATATATATATATATATATATATATATATATATATATATATATATATATATATATATATATATATATATATATATATATATATATATATATATATATATATATATATATATATATATATATATAACGAGACATCGATTTATAGAAGCGAATAACCAAAACACTCGAACGATCAAGTTACATTTCAAGTGATATATTTCATTGATAATTTAAGTCTATATTTTGACAGGGGTACGAGTCACGTAACGTAAAGTGCAAATTTTCTAACCTTACGAAACGTCATTCAAAAAACCGGAACTAGGACATGAGTCGAGCGTCAACGTTCGAGTCATTGGAACTAAAATTGTGATGACCCGAAAATTTCCGACCAAATTTAAACTTAATATTTAAATGGTTTCGACACGATAAGCAAAGTATGTATCAAAAAGTTTGAACTGTGTTCATGTATTCATTTACCCTTCGACTATTCCCAACGATTCACGAACAATTATTTATAAATAGATATGTGTGTGTGTGTATATATATATATATAAATAAAAATTCGAAATACAATTTGAAGTATTATATTATTATTACTATTATTATTATTATATAATTATTATTACCATTATCATTAAAAATCATTAAAAATCATTATTATAGCTATTATTATTATTATTAAAAAGATAATCCAATTATTATTATTATTATTAATATTATTATTATCAAATTTTTTTATCATTATTATTATTTATTATAATTATTATCATTATTATTAATATAATAATAATAATTATTAATATTATTATTAATACATAATTAGTATACAGAGTGTTATATAATCAGATAAATAAACGAGTAATCAATTTTCCCATCTCTATCACTTTTTTTTTTTTTTTCAATTTCTCTATTCTATATTTGATACTTGTCGACCACCATTGCTATACAACAAAATATCATATCAGGTTTAGTACTTATTTGATACTTATTGGGATATTAATGTTTCCCTTTTTATCACGGGTTATCTATCTGTCCATTCACTATCCTATATTACACATCTTCTTCTCTAAATATGCATTAGGACTAGTACATAATCAAAACACCCATCATCTTGTTAAATAACTAATGAATCATCCCAACCCACATCAAACCAACACCTTTGCTCTCTCTTGTTCGACAAACATCAAACCGTCGTCACCTTTCAAGACAACCACGACCACCCTCACAATCATGATCCCCTCACTGTTCTTTCTCTTTTAGTCAAGTTACAACACCCGTATACGTCACCCAACACCACTTTTGTGGTTCGATACCCACACTTAAACCACTACTGTTTATATCTCTCAGTATTAATCGAACTACCTACACAAAAAGCAACTATTAACGCATGTTTTCAAATCTTATTCAATCAACGTGTAACCAAATCCCATAACCAACGTCACTAGCATAAAACTGAACACCTTGAATCCTTCTTTTCTGTTTTACGGCCCAACCCATGAACAAACCACCTGCCTTTAAATTTTCTGTTTCTTGTTCGACTGCTAAACCACTACGAAACCGCCATTTACTACCCTTCTAATGACTACTACTGTGAGTGATTTTTATTTTCTTTCTATCTCCTTCGTGAACTTACATAATAATACAATAGATCTTTACTTGCTTCTTCTTGTTCGAGACCCACTTGAACTACTAGTGCTGTTTATGGTTCGTCAGGTCCAAAAAACCACAACACAAACCCATTTGTGTTTTGCTGCACATCCGAGAAATTCAATATCGAAACCCATTTATGTTTCTACTATTGATCATCACAACCCCACTTCAATCACCACAACCTACAATCAAAAATCACCATGAACGAACAAAAAGTCACACCACTTCGATCACCAATTCATCAAACTGTAACAACCCCAAACCAAACCACGAACAACCCGCGTTAAATATCAAAATAACAAAAAAATTTCCTGTACAGCACTGTGGTGCGGCGCGCCACATAGGACCGCGCGGCGCCCCAATCTGGTCTGTCCAAAAAGTTTTGAAACGCGAAAAAGATCGGCCACTTCCCGACATAATTAGACCAAACGCTTTTAACAACATATTCAAATATGTAAAACTAACACTATTCAAACATAAAATAAGTTTTACAAGGCGAGGCCCACATCGGCCGTTTTACGAGTTTAATACATAACGTGAGTTTCGACCACCAAAAAGTTTAAGTACCAAATGACACGATGAGCATGGTGTTTGGGATTAAACTACCCAAGTCATGGTCAAACTCCAAAAGCTAACACATCCAAAAAAGCGTCCCCTAACAATAAGCGGGATCTTTAATCCAACCGTATGCCCTTACCCTTATCCACGCCGGACCTATAAAATGGTAAACAACGAGAGGGTAAGCTAACGCTTAGTGAGTAGAATAAATATATACATGCATATAAGACTTACCTACTCGCATCCACGATATCATATAATGCATACAAACGCATAACGTCTCAATAAACAAGCTAGTATCGTCAATTCGTACAACTAGCAACATCAATAGCATAATATTCATAATAATAATTAAATGCTAACGTCAACAACTATAAACCATGGTTAACCAAATTCTTCACAAGGGAATGACTTCGCAAAACAAGTCATCGATGTTCATAACAACCGTTAGCTCCCAAACACGGCTATGGTATACTAACCCCCGAGGTGTTCCAAAAACGGCTATGGCATCACCCCCAAGTGTTCCAAAAACGGCTATGGAATCACTTGATCAATGTGTGAGTAAAACACGACTATTACTCACAATCATGTACACAAACACGGCTATGTGCACAAAATAATATGGAATACATCGTGAGAGTAAAATACGGCTATTACTCGCCACTATACGCACAAACACCTCTATGTGCATAAATATTAAAGGTGGACAAAAATGGCTATGTCACACAACTATGGTCACAATACGGCTATGTGACACCATTAATACGGCACGTAAATCATATACATACATATATAGATTTTCCACTCACCTTAAAGTCTTGGCGAGAGATAACCGAACTTTCAACTTCAATGTAACGCACCTATTACATTATGTACATATCAATCATTCATTCAAGGTGGTCAACCACTAACTTCATTCTAGTGCCATTTTGACCTAAGGTGCAATTTCGACCCATTTGCACCCTTAACCCTAAAATTGGGTTAACTTACACCAAAACCCTAAAATTTTCCAAGATAGGTTTAAAACACATTTCAATACAAAGTTTATGCATCTTCCACAACCATTAACCAACTTAGGTCCATTATAACCCATTTGACCATTTTAAAGTCAACATACAAATTTTGGGTCATCCACTAACCCACAGAACACCCACTTACATATATATAGGTGTGCTAGCAATTTACTAACTACTTTAAGTTCATAAACATGAATCTAACACTTTAAAAACCCTAGTTTGTCATCTTTGAGTCTACACGACCCAATTTCACCCAAAACACCCAATTCACCCACAAATGGGTTTTAAGTTCATCATTTACCCCAAACCCTAACCCTTAATCAAATTAACAAGGAAATTAAGATTAAAGCATACCACTACACTCAAAATGTAGCTAGGAAGTAGGTGAACAACTTTAATGCTTGCACTTAGACCCGAAATCGGCTTCTTCTTCCTTGATTTGAGTTCTCTCACTCTAGAAAACCCTTTCTCTCACTAAATTAATTTGGAAGAGGTGAAGTAGGTGAAAATGGTGTTATGAGGCTCACCAAACTGAATCTAGAGCCTTAAAGTCGGCCCTTTAGTGAATTTACCAATTTACCCTCAAAATATCTAATAAAAAAGAAAGGAATCTGTCACAGACCAATGGCGCGGCACGCCAATACCCTGCACGGCGCGCAACACCCCCAGATCAGAATCTGTTTCATTTTAAAATGTACAACGAAACCCCACTTCAAGAATCTTAATTACACTTATGTACACGACAAATAAACGGGTCTTACAACTCTCCCCCACTTGAATCGGAGTGCGTCCTCGCGATCCAAGCCGCATGACAAGAAGGAAGATAAACTAACACGAATTCTTCGGGCTCCCAAGTAAACTCGGAACCTTTACTACGACGCCATTGAACTTTAAAGGTCCTAACCTCTTTATGTCTCAACCTTTTGACCTTCTCATCGAGTATGGCAATCGGTTCCTCAATATACTCTAACTTATTATTTAGCTCAATCTCGTCTAAAGGTACCCAAGATGAATCATCCGTGAGACACTTACGGAGATGGGAGACATGGAAAGTATTATGAATCCCCGCAAGCTCTTCGGGTAGTTCCAAACGATACGCGACTTCACCAACACGAGCTAAAACCTTAAATGGTCCAATAAACCGAGGAGCTAACTTTCCCTGTTTTTGAAATCGAATAATACCCTTCCATGGTGAAACCTTAAGCATCACCATGTCACCTTCTTGAAATTCGATCATTCGTCTACGTTTGTCGGCATACGACTTTTGCCTATCTTGAGCCTTTTTCAAATGCTCTCGAATCATATCAATTTTGCTATTCGTCTCTAAGACCAAATCGGTACTCCCGATTTCCTTTTGTCCCACTTCACCCCAACAAATCGGGGTTCGACACATACGCCCATAAAGCATCTCATATGGCGGCATCCCGATACTAGTATGATAACTATTATTGTACGAGAATTCCACCAAAGGTAAGTGCTCGTCCCAAGTACCACCAAAATCAATAATACACGCCCGTAACATATCCTCCAAAGTTTGATTCGTACGTTCGGTTTGACCGTCCGTTTGAGGATGATACGCCGTGCTCAATTTCAATTGTGTACCCATATCTTCATGAAACTTTTCCCAAAAACGAGATCTAAAACGAGTATCTCGATCCGAAATAATCGATATAGGAACTCCGTGTCGAGAGATGACTTCCTTGATAAACAACTTAGCCAAGGTCTCCGACGATATCGCTTCCTTAATGGGAAGAAACAAAGCACTTTTCGTCAATCGATCAACTATCACCCAAATTGAATCAAATTGGGTTCTCGCCATTTTAGGTAACTTTGTAATGAAATCTATGGTAATGTGCTCCCATTTCCACTTTGGAATTTTTAACGGTTGCAACTTACCATACGGCTTTTAGTGTTCGGCTTTTACTTGCAAACACGTGACGCATTGCTCAACATACTTCACAACATCATGTTTCATGCCCGGCCACCAATAATCCTTCCTCAAATCATGATACATTTTCGTCGCGCCCGGATGAATGGAATACTTTGACTTATGTGCTTCATCAAGTACCACCCATCGGTAATCACCCATCTTAGGCACCCACACCCTTCCTTGAAAAGACAACAAACCACGCGAACCCATAGTAATGAATTCCGATTGCCCCACAATTCGTTCCGCATGCTTGTTGTGGACATAAACCTCTATCTGAGTCACACCAAGTTTTTCAAGAAAATCGTTAGTAATAATCATACGTAACAATCCCAATCGTAACGCCGGGTGATGACTCTTTCGACTTAACGCATCCGCGACCACATTCACCTTGCCCGGATGATAAAGTATTTCACAATCATAATCTTTTACCACATCCATCCACCTACGTTGACGATAATTCAAATCTCATTGATTAAAGAGATGTTTCAAGCTCTTATGATTCGAATAAATCGTACTCTTAACACCATACAAGTAATGGCGCCAAATTTTCAACGCATGCACAACTGTCGCCAACTCAAGATCATGAGTCGGATATCTCGTCTCGTGTTCCTTTAATTGTCGAGAGGCATAAGCGATGACTTTACCCCTTTGCATAAGAACACACCCGAGCCCATTTAGCGAAGCATCACAATAAATCGTCATGTCTTCCACTCCTTCCGGCAAAACTAACACCGGAGCTTGACATAACTTCTCTTTCAATAATTGAAAAGAAATTTCTTGCTCGTTCTCCCGATTAAACTTCGCCTTCTTCCTCGTCAATTTCATCAACGAAGAAGCGATCTTTGAAAAGTCTTGGATAAACCGACGATAATAACCGGCCAATCCGAGAAAACTTCGGACCTCCATAGGCGTAGTCAGTTGTCTCCAACTCTTCATCGTCTCAATCTTCCCCAGATCTACTTGAATACTGTCTTTGTTCACAATGTGGCCAAGGAATTGAACCTCCCTTAGCCAAAATTCACATTTGGAGAACTTAGCATACAACTTATCCTTTCGTAATGTCTTCAATACCTCACACAAATGACGTTCATGTTCGTTCATACTTTTCGAGTAGACTAGTATGTCGTCAATGAACACAATCACCGACTTATCCAACATAGGTTGGCACACTCGGTTCATAAGATCCATGAATGCCACCGGTGCATTCGTAAGACCAAAAGGCATAACTACGAATTCAAAATGCCCATAACGCGTTCGAAAAGCCGTTTTCTCAATATCTTCCTCACGGACCCGCATTTGGTGATAGCCGGACCGTAGGTCGATTTTAAAGAAATACATTGCACCTTGGAGTTGGTCAAACAAATCGTCAATCCGAGGTAATGCATAATGATTCTTGATCGTCACTTTATTTAACTCCCGATAATCGATGCACATCCGCATACTTCCATCCTTCTTTTTCATGAATAAAACCGGAGCGCCCCATGGCGAAGCACTCGGTCGAATAAAACCCTTCTCAAGCAAATCTTGGGTTTGATTTAACAACTCTTGCATTTCCGTCGGCGCTAAATGATAAGGAGTTTTAGCAATTGGAGTAGCTCCCGGAACCAACTCGATGCGAAATTCAACTTGTCTTTCCGCCGGAACACCCGGTAACTCATCCGGAAAAACGTCTTCGAATTCACTAACCACCGTAATTTCACGAATGGGTGGTGGCTCATCACGAGTATCAATAACATGGGCAAGAAAAGCCATGCCACCACTATCAAGGAGACGACGTGCCCGTGCAAAAGTGCATATCGGCACAAGTCTTCTACGCTTATCACCGTGAATAATTAACTCTCCCCCACTTGGGGTCGTCACACGAATAAATTTTTCATGGCATGCAATATCGGCTCTATTATGATCTAGCCAATCCATAACCACAACAATATCAAAATCGCCCAAGGTCATCGGAATGAGATCTATCTTAAAGTTTTCGGCACCAAACACAACATCACAATTTTTACACACATCGACCACTAGCACCGTCTTGTCATCCGCTATTTCGACTTCTACCGGACGACTTAACTAAGCTAACGGTCTATTAAGTTTAGGCACAAATTTAGGAGACACAAACGATAAATTTTCACCGCTATAAAAAAGAATCCTTGTCGTAGTAGAGTTAACCATAAAAGTACCTGAGACAACTTCGTTGGATTGTTTTGCTTCATCATTGGTCATCAAGTAGTTGCGACCCCTAGCCGTGCCTGCCGTCTTTTCTAACTTCTTGACATGATCATTATTCAAATCGGGACAATCCGGCCTCTTGTGCCCCTCCTTTCCACAATTAAAACACGTGACCGACTTGGTCAAACAATCACGGGCGTAATGACCCAACTTCCCACAACTATAACAAGTAGGCCTAAAAGTATTTGAACCACCCTTCTTCACACTTCCGACGCTTTCGGACCCCTTCTTGTTCTTGTTTTTCTTGTTTGAGAAGTTAGAATGACTAGAACCTTCAAATTTTTTTTTGGAAAAAGCGAAATCACTCTTTCTTGGAACCTCCGGCTCAAAACCCCTAGCCAATTCGTATAAATCTTCAAAAGACTTAGCCATACCCCGGCTAATCTTACCCTTCATGTAGTGACCCGAACTTTTCCATGTTTATATATATTAATTGAGATTGATATTTACATGATTAAATGTTTCCAACATGTTAAGCAATCAAACTTGTTAAGACTTGATTAATTGAAATATGTTTCATATAGACAATTGACCACCCAAGTTGACCGGTGATTCACGAACGTTAAAACTTGTAAAAACTATATGATGACATATATATGGATATATATATAGTTAACATGATACTATGATAAGTAAACATATCATTAAGTATATTAACAATGAACTACTTATGTAAAAACAAGACTACTAACTTAATGATTTTTAAACGAGACATATATGTAACGATTATCGTTGTAAAGACATTTAATGTATATATATCATATTAAGAGATATTCATACATGATAATATCATGATAATATAATAATTTAAAATCTCATTTGATATTATAAACATTGGGTTAACAACATTTAACAAGATCGTTAACCTAAAGGTTTCAAAACAACACTTACATGTAACGACTAACGATGACTTAACGACTCAGTTAAAATGTATATACATGTAGTGTTTTAATATGTATTTATACATTTTTGAAAGAATTCAATACACTTATCAAAATACTTCTACTTAACAAAAATGCTTACAATTACATCCTCGTTCAGTTTCATCAACAATTCTACTCGTATGCACCCGTATTCGTACTTGTACAATACACAGCTTTTAGATGTATGTACTATTGGTATATACACTCCAATGATCAACTCTTAGCAGCCCATGTGAGTCACCTAACACATGTGGGAACCATCATTTGACAACTAGCATGAAATATCTCAGAAAATTACAAAAATATGAGTAATCATTCATGACTTATTTACATGAAAACAAAATTACATATCCTTTATATCTAATCCATACACCAACGACCAAAAACACCTACAAACACTTTCATTCTTCAATTTTCTTCATCTAATTGATCTCTCTCAAGTTCTATCTTCAAGTTCTAAGTGTTCTTCATATATTCTACAAGTTCTAGTTACATAAAATCAAGAATACTTTCATGTTTGCTAGCTCACTTCCAATCTTGTAAGGTGATCATCCAACCTCAAGAAATCTTTGTTTCTTACAGTAGGTTATCATTCTAATACAAGGTAATAATCATATTCAAACTTTAGTTCAATTTCTATAACTATAACAATCTTATTTCAAGTGATGATCTTACTTGAACTTGTTTTCGTGTCATGATTCTGCTTCAAGAACTTCGAGCCATCCAAGAATCCGTTGAAGCTAGATCCATTTTTCTCTTTTTCCAGTAGGTTTATCCAATGAACTTAAGGTAGTAATGATGTTCATAACATCATTCAATTCATACATATAAAGCTATCTTATTCGAAGGTTTAAACTTGTAATCACTAGAACATAGTTTAGTTAATTCTAAACTTGTTCGCAAACAAAAGTTAATCCTTCTAACTTGACTTTTAAAATCAACTAAACACATGTTCTATATCTATATGATATGCTAAGTTAATGATTTAAAACCAGGAGACACGAAAAACACCGTAAAATCGGATTTACGCCGTCGTAGTAACACCGCGGGCTGTTTTGGGTTAGTTAATTAAAAACTATGATAAACTTTGATTTAAAAGTTGTTATTCTGAGAAAATGATTTTTATTATGAACATGAAACTATATCCAAAAATTATGGTTAAACTCAAAGTGAAAGTATGTTTTCTAAAATGGTCATCTAGACGTCGTTCTTTCGACTGAAATGACTACCTTTACAAAAACAACTTGTAACTTATTTTTCCGACTATAAACCTATACTTTTTCTGTTTAGATTCATAAAATAGAGTTCAATATGAAACCATAGCAATTTGATTCACTCAAAACGGATTTAAAATGAAGAAGTTATGGGTAAAACAAGATTGGATAATTTTTCTCATTTTAGCTACGTGAAAATTGGTAACAAATCTATTCCAACCATAACTTAATCATCTTGTATTGTATATTATGGAATCTTGAGATACCATAGACACGTATACAATGTTTCGACCTATCATGTCGACACATCTATATATATTTCGGAACAACCATAGACACTCTATATGTGAATGTTGGAGTTAGCTATACAGGGTTGAGGTTGATTCCAAAATATATATAGTTTGAGTTGTGATCAATACTGAGATACGTATACACTGGGCCGTGGATTGATTCAAGATAATATTTATCAATTTATTTCTGTACATCTAACTGTGGACAACTAGTTGTAGGTTACTAACGAGGACAACTGACTTAATTAACTTAAAACATCAAAATATATTGAAAGTGTTGTAAATATATTTTGAACATACTTTGATATATATGTATATATTGTTATAGGTTCGTGAATCAACCAGTGGCCAAGTCTTACTTCCCGACGAAGTAAAAATCTGTGAAAGTGAGTTATAGTCCCACTTTTAAAATCTAATATTTTTGGGATGAGAATACATGCAGGTTTTATAAATGATTTACAAAATAGACACAAGTACGTGAAACTACATTCTATGGTTGAATTATCGAAATCGAATATGCCCCTTTTTATTAAGTCTGGTAATCTAAGAATTAGGGAACAGACTCCCTAATTGACGCGAATCCTAAAGATAGATCTATTGGGCCTAACAAACCCCATCCAAAGTACCGGATGCTTTAGTACTTCGAAATTTATATCATATCCGAAGGGTGTCCCGGAATGATGCGGATATTCTTAAATATGCATCTTGTTAATGTCGGTAACCAGGTGTTCACCATATGAATGATTTTTATCTCTATGTATGGGATGTGTATTGAAATATGAAATCTTGTAGTCTATTATTATGATTTGATATATATAGGTTAAACCTATAACTCACCAACATTTTTGTTGACGTTTTAAGCATGTTTATTCTCAGGTGATTATTAAGAGCTTCCGCTATCGCACACTTAAATAAGAACGAGATTTGGAGTCCATGCTTGTATGATATTGTGTAAAAACTGCATTCAAGAAACTTATTTTTTTGTAACATATTTGTATTGTAAACCATTATGTAATGGTTGTGTGTAAACAGGATATTTTGGATTATCATTATTTGATAATCTACGTAAAGCTTTTTAAACCTTTATTGATGAAATAAAGGTTATGGTTTGTTTTAAAATGAATGCAGTCTTTGAAAAACGTCTCATATAGAGGTCAAAACCTCGCAACAAAATCAATTAATATGGAACGTTTTTAATCAATAAGAACGGGACATTTCAGTTGGTATCCGAGCGTTGGTCTTAGAGAACCAGAATTTTGCATTAGTGTGTCTTATCGAGTTTGTTAGGATGCATTAGTGAGTCTGGACTTCGACCGTGTTTACTTGAAAAATGATTGCTTAACAAATTTTGTTGGAAACTATATATTTTTAACATGTGAATATTATGTTATATATTAATCTCTTAACGCGTTTGATATTATGCGATAGATGTCTACCTCTATAACAAGTCCCATTGACTCACCTAATAATAATGAAGAGTCAAATGTAAATTGGAATGATTCATGGACTGATTCACAAGTTCCCGAAGAGGAACCGGAAGAAGAGTCGGAACCGGAAGAAGAATCGGAACCGGAAGAAGAATCGGAACCGGATGAAGAAATAGAACCGGTGAGGGAAATAGTAAAACGGTTAAGTAAAAGAAAATCCTCAACCAACCGACCAAGGTTAATTATGGTCAATGGTGTTTCCGCCAAGGAAGCAAAATATTGGGAGGATTACCAATTCTTCGATGAATCGGATTCCGACGAGAATTCCGATGATGTTATAGAAATTACCCCAACTGAATTTAAAAAGGAAAAAGAAAATAATAAGGGAAAAGGCATAAAAATAGAGAAATCTAATTCCAACCCCGATGAACTTTATATGTATCGTCAACCCCCGAAGTCCTTAAGTTGTAACAATGACCCAGGAACCTCTAAACCACCAGGTTTTTCTAAACCAATGTGGAAAACGACGGATCGTATTAGGGGAACATCATATATCCCTAGAAACTTGGCTAAACGAACCAAAACCGAAGAAGAAGAAACAAGCGAGTCGGAATAAGATAGTTGTATTCGTGTGGTGTAATATATGTAATATAGTGTGCTTATGCTTTATGATATATGTAAAAATTGCTTGTATTAATAAGTATTTTTTTTATGAATCTAACTCTTGTCTATTTTACAGTATAAAAACACAAAATGGATAGACAACCCAATATTTTAAGAGACCTACCCGGAGACATGATTGATGAAATCTTGTCTAGAGTCGGTCAGAATTCTTCGGCACAACTATTTAAGGCGAGATCAGTTTGTAAGACATTCGAAGAACGTTCCAAGAATGCCTTGGTTTATAAAAGGCTTTCGTTCGAAAGATGGGGGATATCACATTTGGAAATCCATAAGTTACGATGTGTTTACTTTGACACATATATTGCGGGGAACCCAAATGCTATTTTACGCAATGGGTTAAGAAATTATTTTGGCTCAATATATCCGAATATTGGACTTCGTGATTTAGAAAAAAGCAGCTAACATGCAACATAAAGAAGCATGTTATGCTTACGGATTAGTAATGTTTGCTTCTCACCACAGTGAGAACAAGAACATCGGGCTACAACTATTAAACAAAACGTTCCCACAAGTGACGGAGTCGGTAATTGGGGTAAGAAATGAGGTTTTTAGATTGTTACGGGACTGTTGGACATTACGTAACCCTCGTCCCTTTGACGACGTTACAACACGCTGTCTTATCAACGGCCATAACGGTTATGTTCCACAAGACCAAGGATGGGAAGTAGTCCTAGTAAAACCAGAATGCATGACTTGTTTCTGGACGTATGAATTACGTGTCTTTATTGCCTTTGCTGAACGACTTGTGTACTAGCTAGAATTATCTTCACAACTATCTTGTATCAAAGTTATTGTGTGCTATATTTCATGCTTTATGTAAAATAAGCAGTATTGTAAGTTTGTAAAATATTGTATAAAAGTTTGAACGCGAAATATTATTATAATCAGTTTTTCATATAGAATTGTAGTAGTTGAATTGTTTATTAGCTACTAAGTATGAACTTAACGGGTAGGTACTACCCGAATTTAAACTTATAAAACGCTAATATGAAGAAAAAGCTTTTATAAATGAGTTCATATTATGCTACGAAATACTATTAACTACTCTTAATATTCTGTATGATTAACTTGTTCCATTTGACTATTTTGAAGGAAATGGCACCGACTACTCGACACACCGTGAATATGAATGAAGAGCAATTCTGTACTTTTCTAGCTTCAAACATAGCCGTAGTACAGGCTGCGCTACATACCAACAATAACCTTGGATCTAGCAGTACATGAAATCGTGTAGGATGCACCTACAAAGAATTCACTGCCTGCAAACCTTTGGAATTTGATGGAACCGAAGGACCGATCGGATTGAAACGGTGGACCGAGAAGGTCGAATCGGTGTTTGCCATAAGTAAGTGTACTGAAGAGGACAAAGTGAAGTACGCTACGCATACCTTCACAGGTTCTGCGTTAACATGGTGGAATACCTATCTAGAGCAAGTGGGATAAGACGATGCGTACGCACTACCGTGGTCAGCATTCAAGCACTTGATGAACGAGAAGTACCGTCCCAGAACCGAGATCAATAAGCTCAAGACAGAACTTAGAGGGTTACGAACCCAAGGATTTGATATTACCACGTACGAAAGACGATTCACAGAATTGTGCCTATTGTGTCCGGGAGCATTCGAAGATGAGGAAGAGAAGATCGACGCGTTTGTGAAAGGATTATCGGAAAGAATCCAAGAAGATATAAGTTCACACGAGCCCGCCTCCATACAACAGGCATGTAGAATGGCTCACAAACTAGTGAACTAGATTGAAGAAAGAATTAAAGAACAGACTGCTGAAGAGGCCAATGTGAAGCAAGTCAAAAGAAAGTGGGAGGAAAACGGTGATAAGAATCACCAATACAACAACAACAGCAATTACAATAATAATCGCAACAATTATCCCAACAATCGCAACATCAATCGCAACTACAACAAACGGCCCAACAACAACAACAACAACAACAACAACAACAACAACAACAACAGCAACTACAACAATCATCCCAACAACACTAATAACCGCAACAACAACAACAATCAGAAGCAGCTATGCCAAAGGTGTGAAAAGTATCACTCGGGGTTCTGCACCAAATTTTGCAACATGTGTAAAATAAATGGTCATAGCGCGACGAAGTGTGAGGTCTACGGACCAGGGGTTAATAGAACGAAAGGAACAAATGGTGTCGGAACGAGTAATGGCGGAGCAAGTAGTGTCGGAGCAAGTTATGCCAATGTAGTTTGTTATAAATGTGGAAAACCGGGCCACATTATTAGAAATTGCCCGAACCAGGAGAACACAAATGGACAAGGCCGCGGAAGAGTTTTCAATATTAATGCAGCAGAGGCACAGGAAGACCCGGAGCTTGTTACGGGTACGTTTCTTATTGACAATAAATCTTCTTACGTTTTATTTGATTCGGGTGCGGATAGAAGCTATATGAGTAGAAATTTTTGTGCTAAATTAAATTGTCCATTAACGCCTTTGGATAGTAAATTTTTACTCGAATTAGCAAATGGTAAATTAATTTCAGCAGATAATATATGTCGGAATCGAGAAATTAAACTGGTTAGCGAAACATTTAAGATTGACTTGATACCAGTGGAGTTAGGGAGTTTTGATGTGATAATCGGTATGGACTAGTTGAAAGAAGTGAAAGCAGAGATTGTTTGTTACAAAAATGCAATTCGCATTATACGAGAAAAAGGAAAACCCTTAATGGTGTACGGAGAAAAGGGCAACACGAAGCTACATCTTATTAGTAATTTGAAGGCACAAAAACTAATAAGAAAAGGTTGCTATGCTGTTCTAGCACACGTCGAGAAAGTACAAACTGAAGAAAAGAGCATCAATGATGTTCCCGTCGCAAAAAATTTCTCGATGTATTTTCAAAAGAATTACCGGGATTACCCCCACATCGATCTGTTGAATTTCAAATAGATCTTGTACCAGGAGCTGCACCAATAGCTCGTGCTCCCTACAGACTCGCACCCAGCGAGATGAAAGAACTGCAAAGCCAATTACAAGAACTTTTAGAGTGTGGTTTCATTCGACCAAGCACATCACCGTGGGGAGCTCCTGTTTTGTTTGTCAAGAAGAAAGATGGTACATTCAGGTTGTGTATCGACTACCGAGAGTTGAACAAACTTACCATCAAGAACCGCTACCCACTACCGAGAATCGACGACTTATTTGATCAACTACAAGGCTCGTCTGTTTATTCAAAGATTGACTTACGTTCCGGGTATCATCAAATGCGGGTGAAAGAAGATGATATTCCAAAGACTGTTTTCAGAACACGTTACGGTCATTACGAGTTTATGGTCATGCCGTTTGGTTTAACTAATGCACCAGCTGTGTTCATGGACCTTATGAACCGAGTGTGTGGACCATACCTTGACAAGTTTGTCATTGTTTTCATTGATGACATACTTATTTACTCAAAGAATGATCAAGAACACGGTGAACATTTGAGAAAGGTGTTAGAAGTATTGAGGAAGGAAGAATTGTACGCTAAGTTTTCAAAGTGTGCATTTTAGTTGGAAGAAGTTCAATTCCTCGGTCACATAGTGAACAAAAAAGGTATTAAGGTGGATCCGGGAAAGATATAAACTGTTGAAAAGTGGGAAACCCCGAAAACTCCGAAACACATACGCCAGTTTTTAGGACTAGCTGGTTACTACAGAAGGTTCATCCAAGACTTTTCCAGAATAGCAAAACCCTTGACAGCATTAACGCATAAAGGGAAGAAATTTGAATGGAAGGATAAACAAGAGAAAGCGTTTCAGTTATTGAAGAAAAAGCTAACTACGGCACCTATATTGTCATTGCCTGAAGGGAATGATGATTTTGTGATTTATTGTGACGCATCAAAGCAAGGTCTCGGTTGTGTATTAATGCAACGAACGAAGGTGATTGCTTATGCGTCTAGACAATTGAAGATTCACGAGCAAAATTATACGACACATGATTTGGAATTAGGCGCGGTTGTTTTTGCATTAAAGACTTGGAGGCACTACTTATATGGGGTCAAAAGTATTATATATACCGACCACAAAAGTCTTCAACACATATTTAATCAGAAACAACTGAATATGAGGCAGCGTAGGTGGATTGAATTGTTAAATGATTACGACTTTGAGATTCGTTACCACCTGGGGAAGGCAAATGTGGTAGCCGATGCCTTGAGCAGGAAGGACAGAGAACCCATTCGAGTAAAATCTATGAATATAATGATTCATAATAACCTTACTACTCAAATAAAGGAGGCGCAACAAGGAGTTTTAAAAGAGGGAAATTTAAAGGATGAAATACCCAAAGGAATGGAGAAGCATCTTAATATTCGGGAAGACGGAACCCGGTATAGGGCTGAAAGGATTTGGGTACCAAAATTTGGAGATATGAGAGAAATGGTACTTAGAGAAGCTCATAAAACCAGATAATCAATACATCCTGGAACGGGGAAGATGTACAAGGATCTCAAGAAACATTTTTGGTGGCCGGGTATGAAAGCCGATGTTGCTAAATACGTAGGAGAATGTTTGACGTGTTCTAAGGTCAAAGCTGAGCATCAGAAACCATCAGGTCTACTTCAACAACCTGAAATCCCAGAATGGAAATGGGAAAACATTACCATGGATTTCATCACTAAATTGCCAAGGACTGCAAGTGGTTTTGATACTATTTGGGTAATAGTTGATCGTCTCACCAAATCAGCACACTTCTTGCCAATAAGAGAAGATGACAAGATGGAGAAGTTAGCACGACTGTATTTGAAGGAAGTCGTCTCCAGACATGGAATACCAATCTCTATTATCTCTGATAGGGATGGCAGATTTATTTCAAGATTCTGGCAGACATTACAGCAAGCATTAGGAACTCGTCTAGACATGAGTACTGCCTATCATCCACAAACTGATGGGCAGAGCGAAAGGACGATACAAACGCTTGAAGACATGCTACGAGCATGTGTTATTGATTTCGGAAACAGTTGGGATCGACATCTACCGTTAGCAGAATTTTCCTACAACAACAGCTACCATTCAAGCATTGAGATGGTGCCGTTTGAAGCACTTTATGGTAGAAAGTGCAGGTCTCCGATTTGTTGGAGTGAAGTGGGGGATAGACAGATTACGGGTCCGGAGATTATACAAGAAACTACCGAGAAGATCATCCAAATTCAACAACGGTTGAAAACCGCCCAAAGTCGACAAAAGTGCTACGCTGACATTAAAAGAAAAGATATAGAATTTGAAATTGGAGAGATGGTCATGCTTAAAGTTGCACCTTGGAAAGGCGTTATTCGATTTGGTAAACGAGGGAAATTAAATCCAAGGTATATTGGACCATTCAAGATTATTGATCGTGTCGGACCAGTAGCTTACCGACTTGAGTTACCTCAACAACTCGCGGCTGTACATAACACTTTCCACGTCTCGAATTTGAAGAAATGTTTTGCTAAAGAAGATCTCACTATTCCGTTAGATGAAATCCAAATCAACAAAAAAACTTCAATTCATCGAAGAACCCGTCGAAATAATGGATCGTGAGGTTAAAAGACTTAAGCAAAACAAGATACCAATTGTTAAGGTTCGATAGAATGCTCGTAGAGGACCCGAGTTCACCTGGGAGCATGAAGATCAGATGAAGAAGAAATACCCGCATCTATTTCCAGAAGATTCGTCAACACCTTCAACAGCTTAAAATTTCGTGACGAAATTTATTTAACGGGTAGGTGCTGTAGTGACCCGAACTTTTCCATGTTTATATATATTAATTGAGATTGATATTTACATGATTAAATGTTTCCAACATGTTAAGCAATCAAACTTGTTAAGACTTGATTAATTGAAATATGTTTCATATAGACAATTGACCACCCAAGTTGACCGGTGATTCACGAACGTTAAAACTTGTAAAAACTATATGATGACATATATATGGATATATATATAGTTAACATGATACTATGATAAGTAAACATATCATTAAGTATATTAACAATGAACTGCATATGTAAAAACAAGACTACTAACTTAATGATTTTTAAACGAGACATATATGTAACGATTATCGTTGTAAAGACATTTAATGTATATATATCATATTAAGAGATATTCATACATGATAATATCATGATAATATAATAATTTAAAATCTCATTTGATATTATAAACATTGGGTTAACAACATTTAACAAGATCGTTAACCTAAAGGTTTCAAAACAACACTTACATGTAACGACTAACGATGACTTAACGACTCAGTTAAAATGTATATACATGTAGTGTTTTAATATGTATTTATACATTTTTGAAAGACTTCAATACACTTATCAAAATACTTCTACTTAACAAAAATGCTTACAATTACATCCTCGTTCAGTTTCATCAACAATTCTACTCGTATGCACCCGTATTCGTACTCGTACAATACACAGCTTTTAGATGTATGTACTATTGGTATATACACTCCAATGATCAGCTCTTAGCAGCCCATGTGAGTCACCTAACACATGTGGGAACCATCATTTGGCAACTAGCATGAAATATCTCATAAAATTACAAAAATATGAGTAATCATTCATGACTTATTTACATGAAAACAAAATTACATATCCTTTATATCTAATCCATACACCAACGACCAAAAACACCTACAAACACTTTCATTCTTCAATGTTTTTCATCTAATTGATCTCTCTCAAGTTCTATCTTCAAGTTCTAAGTGTTCTTCATATATTCTACAAGTTCTAGTTACATAAAATCAAGAATACTTTCAAGTTTGCTAGCTCACTTCCAATCTTGTAAGGTGATCATACAACCTCAAGAAATCTTTGTTTCTTACAGTAGGTTATCATTCTAATACAAGGTAATAATCATATTCAAACTTTAGTTCAATTTCTATAACTATAACAATCTTATTTCAAGTGATGATCTTACTTGAACTTGTTTTCGTGTCATGATTCTGCTTCAAGAACTTCGAGCCATCCAAGGATCCGTTGAAGCTAGATCCATTTTTCTCATTTTCCAGTAGGTTTATCCAAGGAACTTAAGGTAGTAATGATGTTCATAACATCATTCGATTCATACATATAAAGCTATCTTATTCGAAGGTTTAAACTTGTAATCACTAGAACATAGTTTAGTTAATTCTAAACTTGTTCACAAACAAAAGTTAATCCTTATAACTTGAATTTTAAAATCAACTAAACACATGTTCTATATCTATATGATATGCTAACTTAATCATTTAAAACCAGGAGACACGAAAAACACCGTAAAATCGGATTTACGCCGTCGTAGTAACACCGCGGGCTGTTTTGGGTTAGTTAATTAAAAACTATGATAAACTTTGATTTAAAAGTTGTTATTCTGAGAAAATGATTTTTATTATGAACATGAAACTATATCCAAAAATTATGGTTAAACTCAAAGTGAAAGTATGTTTTCTAAAATGGTCATCTAGACGTCGTTCTTTCGACTGAAATGACTACCTTTACAAAAACGACTTGTAACTTATTTTTCCGACTATAAACCTATACTTTTTCTGTTTAGATTCATAAAATAGAGTTCAATATGAAACCATAGCATTTTTATTCACTCAAAACGGATTTAAAATGAAGAAGTTATGGGTAAAACAAGATTAGATAATTTTTCTCATTTTAGCTACGTGAAAATTGGTAACAAATCTATTCCAACCATAACTTAATCAACTTATATTGTATATTATGGAATCTTGAGATACCATAGACACGTATACAATGTTTCGACCTATCATGTCGACACATCTATATATATTTCGGAACAACCATAGACACTCTATATGTGAATGTTGGAGTTAGCTATACAGGGTTGAGGTTGATTCCAAAATATATATAGTTTGAGTTGTGATCAATACTGAGATACGTATACACTGGGCCGTGGATTTATTCACGATAATATTTATCGATTTATTTCTGTACATCTAACTGTGGACAACTAGTTGTAGGTTACTAACGAGGACAGCTGACTTAATAAACTTAAAACATCAAAATATATTAAAAGTGTTGTAAATATATTTTGAACATACTTTGATATATATGTATATATTGTTATAGGTTCGTGAATCAACCAGTGGCCAAGTCTTACTTCCCGACGAAGTAAAAATCTGTGAAAGTGAGTTATAGTCCCACTTTTAAAATCTAATATTTTTGGGATGAGAATACATGCAGGTTTTATAAATGATTTACAAAATAGACACAAGTACGTGAAACTACATTCTATGGTTGAATTATCGAAATCGAATATGCCCCTTTTTATTAAGTCTGGTAATCTAAGAATTAGGGAACAGACACCCTAATTGACGCGAATCCTAAAGATAGATCTATTGGGCCTAACAAACCCCATCCAAAGTACCGGATGCTTTAGTACTTCGAAATTTATATCATATCCGAAGGGTATCCCGGAATGATGGGGATATTCTTAAATATGCATCTTGTTAATGTCGGTTACCAGGTGTTCACCATATGAATGATTTTTATCTCTATGTATGGGATGTGTATTAAAATATGAAATCTTGTGGTCTATTATTATGATTTGATATATATAGGTTAAACCTATAACTCACTAACATTTTTGTTGACGTTTTAAGCATGTTTATTCTCAGGTGATTATTAAGAGCTTCCGCTATCACATACTTAAATAAGGATGAGATTTGGAGTCCATGCTTGTATGATATTGTGTAAAAACTGCATTCAAGAAACTTATTTTGTTGTAACATATTTGTATTGTAAACCATTATGTAATGGTTGTGTGTAAACAGGATATTTTAGATTATCATTATTTGATAATCTACGTAAAGCTTTTTAAACCTTTATTGATGAAATAAAGGTTATGGTTTGTTTTAAAATGAATGCAGTCTTTGAAAAACGTCTCATATAGAGGTCAAAACCTCGCAACGAAATCAATTAATATGGAACGTTTTTAATCAATAAGAACGGGACATTTCACTTCAACTCATCACTTAAAGTACGGTAGAAATCTAGCATCAACTTGTGATCATCACCTACATACTCCGGATAAAAACGAGTCTTTGCCAAGAAGGTAGACTTGAGAGTAACCAAGTCCATTGAACCTTGTCGCAAATTGTGCAACTCGTCCCGGATTTTATCAAGATCGAAAGAAGTTCGGTATTCTTGGAAAAATTCCTTCTTAAACTCCTCCCATGTCAAGCACATGCATTGCTCTTCACCATATAATTTGATTTTATCGTCCCACCACAACTTGCCCTCTTCGCGCAACATGCTAGATCCATACCTCGTCTTCTTCTCGGGAGGACACTCCGCGGTACGGAACGCTCCCTCGATATCGGAAATCCAACAAGTGCTTTTCAATGGATCCCTCACCCCATTAAACATCGGAGGTTGAGTATCCTTGAAATTTTTGTAGTGGAAGTCCCGCCTTCCACCCCCACCATTACCTTCACTCCCTTCGCCTCGAGGATAAATGTTTCTAGCCTCTAAAGCCTCCTCTATTACGGCTTTCATTCGATCATTGAACATTTCGGTCACTTGTCCATCGACCGACTCTTGGAAGACCTTTCGAACGTCGTCAAGAAAATCCTTCTTTAGCCTTTTAAAGATGGCCTCAACCTTGGCCGTGAGTTCAACATCCTCACTCGTACTTCTGTCATTGGTGTCGTGTCCATTTCTCATCTTCATTCTATAAAACGAAGTAAATTAAGCAACTAAACGAAAGGACTTAACACATATGTATATACATATACACCACACTACCCCATCTTGCTCAACAATCGTCGTGCATCGCTTGTTTGACACGATTTGAACCCGTCATCGCATTAACTCACTAGTACCACGTCTATCTCGCTTGACGATTTCAAATACCACACAAAACAATAGCGCATGATTAGTTCACATAAACCTATGCACTAACCAAAACCCGATCCGACCCGAAGTCCTACAAGTCCCGCATAACGCGCACACAAAAAGTCTAAGTCTAGGCGCCTATCTCAAGTCACCTAAATCCCTTAGACCATGCTCTGATACCACTTGTAACAACCCCAAACCAAACCACGAACAACCCGCATTAAATATCAAAATAAAAAAAATTCCTGTACAGCACTGTGGCGCGGCGCGCCACATAGGACAGCGCGGCGCTCCGATCTGGTCTGTCCAAAAAGTTTTGAAACGCGAAAAAGATCGGCCACTTCCCAACATAATTAGACCAAACACTTTTAACAACATATTCAAATATGTAAAACTAACACTATTCAAACATAAAATAAGTTTTACAAGGCGGGGCCCACATCGGCCGTTTTACGAGTTTAATACATAACGTGAGTTTTGACCACCAAAAAGTTTAAGTACCAAACGACACTATGAGCATGGTGTTTGGGATTAAACTACCCAAGTCATGGTCAAACTCCAAAAGCTAACTCATCCAAAAAAATGTCCCCTAACAATAAGCGGGATCTTTAATCCAACCGTATGCCCTTACCCTTATCCACGCCGGAACCTATAAAATGGTAAACAATGAGAGGGTAAGCTAACGCTTAGTGAGTAGAATAAATATATACATGCATATAAGACTTACCTACTCGCATCCACGATATCATATAACGCATACAAACGCATAATGCCTCAATAAACAAGCTAGTATCGTCAATTTGTACAACTAGAAACATCAAAAGCATAATATTCATAATAATAATTAAATGCTAACGTCAATAACTATAAACCATGGTTAACCAAATTCTTCGCAAGGGAATGACTTCGCGAAACAAGTCATCGATGGTCATAACAACCGTTAGCTCCCAAACACGGCTATGGTATACTAACCCCCGAGGTGTTCCAAAAACGGCTATGGCATCACCCCCAAGTGTTCCAAAAATGGCTATGGTATCACTTGATCAATGTGTGAGTAAAACACGGCTATTACTCACAATCATGTATACAAACACGGCTATGTGCACAAAATAATATGGAATACATCATGGGAGTAAAACACGGCTATTACTCGCCACTATACGCACAAACACGTCTATGTACATAAATATTAAAAGTGGACAGAAACGGCTATGTCACACAACTATGGTCACAAAACGGCTATGTCACACCATTAATACGGCACGTAAATCATATACATACATATATAGATTTTCCACTCACCTCAAAGTCTTGGCGAGAGATAACCGAGCTTTCAACTTCAATGTAACGTACCTATTACATTATGTACATATCAATCATTCATTCAAGATGGTCAACCACTAACTTCATTCTAGTGCCATTTTGACCTAAGGTGCAATTTTGACCCATTTGCACCCTTAGCCCTAAAATTGGGTTAACTTACACCAAAACCCTAAAATTTACCAAGATAGGTTTAAAACACATTTCAATACAAAGTTTATGCATCTTCCACAACCATTAACCAACTTAGGTCCATTATAACCTATTTGACCATTTTAAAGTCAACATGCCCATTTTGGGTCACCCACTAATCCACACAACACCCACTTACATATATATAGTTGTGCTAGCAGTTTACTAACTACTTTAAGTTCATAAACATCAATCTAATACTTTGAAAACTCTAGTTAGTCATCTTTGAGTCTACATGACCCAATTTCACCCAAAACACCCAATTCACCCACAAATGGGTTTTAAGTTCATCATTTACCCCAAACCCTAACCCTTAATCAAATTAACAAGGAAATTAAGATTAAAGCATACCACTACACTCAAAATGTAGCTAGGAAGTAGGTGAACAACTTTAATGCTTGCACTTAGACCCGAAATCGGCTTCTTCTTCCTTGATTTGAGTTCTCTCACTCTAGAAAACCCTTTCTCTCACTAAATTAATTTGGAAGAGGTGAAGTAGGTGAAAATGGTGTTATGAGGCTCACCAAACTGAATCTAGAGCCTTAAAGTCGGCCCTTTAGTGAATTTACCAATTTGCCCTCAAAATATCTAATAAAAAAGAAAGGAATCTGTCACAGACCAATGGCGCAACGCGCCAATACCCTGCGCGGCGCGCAACACCCCCAGATCAGAATCTGTTTCATTTTAAAATGTACAACGAAACTCCACTTCAAGCATCTTAATTACACTTATGTACAAGACAAATAAACGGGTCTTACACAAACCCTCAAACCCACTTACTGTTTCGAGTGACCTGCGTTATTCTTCTGTTTTCTATCTGATCGAGAGACAAATTAGTTGCTGCATGCGTGTCTTTTTATCTTCAAACAATTACAATGACAAGATGTTATGGAAAGAATAATAGAATGATTTTATTTAATGATTGAATGGCTGTAGGACCAACACCCACTAAGCCTTCGTAAGATCCATTTTCAAATTAAAACTATTATTGAATTCTTGGAGACCGATTCAAATAAAGTACTACTTTTGTTTTCTTCTACTGATGGCTGACAATTATAGTTGATCAACACTCACATGGACGTGGGCCATGCTATACTTATAACCATAAAACGTTCACTAATGGACTACCATATTCAGTTTTACATGTTAGACCTTAAGTATTGAGCTAGGATAAATGGACTCGTTAAGCTATTATTGGGCCGAGACCCATTTTCGTTTTGGACTATAAATGATAATGATGATGTAACGTGAGATGATAATGGGAATGATAGTAATGTTTTGCTATTAAGATGATGAAATAAATATGTGGTGACATGATTATGATAATGATACATGGTGTATGATGATGCCGTTGAGTGAGATGACAAACAACGTGATGATGAAGGTGGTTATGTTGATTATGATCGTGAAGATCGTGATAAGTTGATGATGACGAATAGAATTGATGATAATGATAATGAAATGGTGTTGATGAATGGCGGATATGATAGATGATGATAGAGTAGATGATGAAATTGATGATAATGTGTTGAAGAAGAAGAACACAGTGAATAATGTTAAAAGAATTTAGGTACCAAATAATTCAGAAATAAAATATGGAGTAATGGTTAAGGATATTATCGGGTTAGCGGGAGGTCCCGAGTTCAAACCCGGGCTTGGGCATTTTTTTTAAGGGCTACTCATTTGAGGTAGTTATTACTAATACTCTTATTATTATTATTTCATTATTATTTATATTATTATTATTATTATTATTATTATTATTATTATTATTATTATTATTATTATTATTATTTATTATTGATTATTATTAAGTAATTATTATTATTACCAATATTAGAAATAAGATTATTAGTATAGTTAATATCATTATCATTATTTTTATTATTAAAATATATAGTATTATTATTAATATGACTATTAAAATTTCTATTAGAATCAACATTTTTACTAAAAGTACCATTATTATTTAAAATATTATTTTTATGAAAATTAACATTTTTATCTTATCATTATTATTTTGTTGTTATTAAAAACTATTATTATTACTAACATTACTCTTATTATTAGTATTATTATTAAAACTATTAATAGCAGAATCATTACTAAATCTAATTACCTTTAGTATTATTATTATTATCATAAAAAGATACAAATTTTTATTTATTATTATTGATATTATTTTATCAAATAAATGGCCATATAAGAAAATATTTAAAACATATCGCATAACAACATTAATATTTTCATAATAAATACTAATTAATTATCTAAAGTATATAAAATAAATATAGTTAATATAGTTACCAATGACACATACAAGTTACTGAAATAACAACTAATAATAATATTTAAACTTGTTCGATTACGATTATATGTTTTAATATATATAATTGATATAGGTTCGTGAATCCGAGGCCAACCTTGCATTGTTCAGTTTCGTCGTATGCATATTTTTACTACAAAATATCATATTGTGAGTTTCATTTGCTCCCTTTTTAAATGCTTTTGCAATATATTTTTTTAGGACTGAGAATACATGCGCTGCTTTTATAACTGTTTTATGAAATAGACACAAGTAATCGAAACTACATTCTATGGTTGGATTATCGAAATTGAATATCACCCTTTTTGCTTCGTAACCTAAGAATTAGTGAACGCCACTAATTGACGCGAATCCTGAAGATAGATCTATGGGCCTAACAAACCCCATCCAGGTTATGGATGCTTTAGTACTTTGATTTTATATACAGATGAGTGTACCTGTATATTTGGGGATATTCTATATGCATTTGTTAATGTCGGTTACCAGGTGTTTACCATATGAATGGATTTTTATACAGATGAGTGTTCCTGTATTATAATTTTTGCAGATGAGTGTTCCTGCAGTTAACTATGAAAATTAAATCTTGTGGTCTATTAAAATGATGGAAATGAATGTTTATGATAAACTAATGAACTCACTAACCTTTTGGTTGACGCTTGAAAGCATGTTTATTCTCAGGTATTAAAGAAATCTTCCGTTGTGCATTAGCTCATTTTAGGGATATTACTTGGAGTCATTCATGGCATATTTCGAAAGACGTTGCATTCGAGTCGTTGAGTTTATCAAGACTATTATTAAGTCAATTATAGTTGGATGTGTTATGAAATGGTATGCATGCCGTCAACTTTCGATGTAAAGAAAGTTTGTCTTTTAAAAACGAATGCAATGTTTGTAAAATGTATCATATAGAGGTCAAATACCTCGTGATGTAACCATATGTTAATGTATTCATCCTTATGAATTAGGATGGGTCGCTTCATGTGGTATCAGAGCGGTGGTCTTAGCGAACCAAGTCTTGCATTAGTGTGTCTAACTGATAGTTGTTAAGATGCATTAGTGAGTCTGGACTTCGACCTTGTCTGCATGTCAAAAAGTTTTGCTTATCATTTCTTCTTGAAAATTACTTTCTTATCATTCTTAGTCTAGACACATCTTACTGCATTGATTGCATGAATAGTGTATAGACAAAATTCATAACTGAGCGTATCTGCTAATTCATATCTTAGCGTATCTGTTACTGTAAACTTTGCCTGACATATTCCGTAAATTCCTCTATAATCTAGGAAATCTTTTGCTCTATATATATCGATATTCTGTGTAATTAGAATATTATCAGATAGCCAAAAATCATTTCATATCGAAAAATCCTTTATTCAATCGTACGAAATAGAATTCGTCATTAGTTCAAGTCCCTCGGATTCTGAAATGGAATCCCACTCAAGCTTCGAAAGCAGTGTGACTGGAATGGATTAACCAATCAGCCATCATCTATTTTGGATGAATTAGGGATGGGTTCGTAGCCTCCTTAATCATTAGAGACAAGAAGAATGAGATCCTTTCCATCCACCACATTGCCCTCTTGGTGAAGAACCTGAAGCACTTACCGGCGAACCTGTTTGAGACACCATTTTCTCTCTCATTTCCAGAGTGTCTCATCACGATTGTATATTATCTCAAATTCTAGATCTTATTCGCGCTCTGGTAGTGGCTTTGGAGAATATGGTGCAAAGGATACAAGCACCAGCAGCAGTACCAGCACCATCAACAACACTAACAGTACCATTACCACCACCAACAATAACTGCATCGCAAACCTCAACTTCACAATCCATCCCTCGAGCATCAACGTCACACGCACCATAGATACGAAGGAGTACCAACAACAACCAACGATGAAGTATTGATTCATAACTAAAGTTTTAGAGATTATTTATTCAAGTCATAGCTGTAAACAAAGATGAATGGATGGATAGAAGTGATACAGGGAAGAATAGAAACCCTGACAGGGATAGTGCACGAATTACAAGCTAGACTTGTTTACTAGCAGCATCAACAGTACCGCCAGCATCACCGTCAGTATTACCAACACCAGCAACATCTGTAACACTATAAGCTCTATCAATTACATAACCACTAACGATATTAACATCACAATCACCAATAGGTATATTGAAATAACGAGTTATGAAGTATTAACTCATTTCCACTGAAGGATTTATATGTATATCTTATATATATAAATTTTTAAACCATAATAAATCTTTTCGTACTAAGCTATTATGTGTGAATCTTAACTACTCGGTTAATTCATATTACTAATATGCGATGATGTACATCCTTTGTCAGCAATTTAACCACCGTTAACTACAATCTCAATTTCAATTCAATAAATTTCATGTCATAATAAACCATGTGTACTATTCAAATACATGTTTGATATTACACTTTCATTTTCACTGTACTCGGAACTTTCTAGACAACATCATTCGTACCTTGCGAAGTTCACAAGAATTCCACAAATACCAACATCATGCATCAACAAATAATAAAGTATTGATTCATAATTTCAATTATATTGAAGAAATACTCCGTAAAAGTTATGTAATTTCTAAAGTTTTAGGAATCTTTCAATTCTAGTTTCAACCGTAAATCAAATGAGTTCAATTTAATATTAACTCATTAAATCTATATTACATCTAAAGAAAATATACACATATATATTTTCATAAAGATTGTAATAAAATTCTTTTGTACAAAATATTAATTGTGAAATTTTTTTAACGGGTAGGTAATACCCGAGAGATATATAAATTCACAATTTATATGTTACATTATTCGAATCTGATTCCACAATCATCAACCATACTCACTACTTTCATAATAGTATACATTCTTTTAATAGAAATCAAAACAACCGTATTCATTCAACTCCAATTACTGATTTTGAAATTTCAATTTGAGATATAACCAGTACCATCACTCTTAGATCCTTACATCTTTCAAAGCTATACTTTGACTTCAAAACTGTGCTAGAACATCATGTGTATATTAACGATTACAATCTATGTTCAAACCCTTCGAAATTCCTGAAGACACTTCAAATAATGAACAATATAGATGATGATCCAACCATATGTTAACCACAGTCATGCATCTAAAAAACTCTCGAAACCAAAGTCATAGTTTAACACGTATCCGTGTCAGACCCTTTGGCATTTATTAGCTAAAATAACTTTTCGATCTCTTTTCGAAATAGACAGTTTTGTCACAGATCCAGCAAGACAACTTCAACATTTCAGTCGAAACAGTCTTATTATAACCGTGATATATACGTTTCCCTTTCGTCATTGTTACCAGGGAACTATTTATATTCCACCACATTAGCAGTAAACTTACCAGCAACTTCATTGATCTTTGACTTTTCAAAAAATCATTATATTCATTGAAACCCCATCATTTACTCATCTGCATCTTGTAACGGGAATTCCCATACGAATCGTCGGGAATTAGCAATCAGTATTTTGAAATCTCGCAGCATGTCTACGCCAACAGTTATATGTGTACATATAACATCTATCTCCTGGACTTACATATTTCGAATGTGAAGTTTCTGAAAAACACCCTAAACTATGAACTAGTTCTCGAAATTTTGAAAAATGCTGATGAAGCAGCAAAAACTGTAAACGACTATAACAGTAAAAAGTTTGATGACAAAGAATAGTGTGTTGGCAAAGCTCAGAAAAAGAGAAGGTTTGGAACTGGAAAACGGATTGAGCCAGATATGAAAGAGGCTGTGGAAAAATCACAAGGACGAAATCTACCTTCAAAGAATCCAAATGATTCAGTGTCTGCTGAAGCCTTAAATGAATACCTTGCTCCTTACTCTAAAACCCTTGCGGACAATATTCTATCATTCTCTTATCTTAAATATTCTAAGATATCATCATATCTTTCATTATAAATATCCTCGATATTTCTGAAGATATTTTCATTACTATTCTTATCGAAAATCATTTATCTTTTTGCACTATCTGTGTTACATCATAAAAGAAACAGTTTTAGTTTTTATCCTTCTATAAAATTTGAGTTTAAATTATGAATGATTTTTGAAGTAGTGTTGGGAACTGAAGCATGAGTTAGTATAATATAATGACACTTGGTCAACGTGATTATATTAGAGTAATTCATGCTGAGTTTCTTAATGGAACGTGATGATTCATAGATCATAACGTCATCATGTGCCATGTTACATGACTCTTGTATTCTATTTAATCTATAAAAATATCAAGAAAATATTTTCTTGATGACTCGGTCTTTTCCGAGGTATTCTAGTAATTTAACAAATCAAGATTTTGTCTTTACAATTTCTTTCTTAGAACAATAATTATGTTCATTCCGAAATCCATACCTACAAATTCTGGACCATTAATCGTTGGACTTGAAGCCGGGAAGAGGAGACAAAAGTATGGAACTCTTGAATATAAAAGAAGATGTAAAGATCGACAACAACACATAAATTACAAACCGTACATATCAATACGTATTGCCACGTAAAGGCACGAGAGAATTAAAAACACTATAACCCCAAGGTAATAGTAAAAGTAAATAAAATCCTCCGGTGGTAGATGAAAGAGAAGAATGACAGATATGAAAGTTAGGAGTATATCAAGAATCAGTACTTGATGGAGCATATTGACGAATGCTTTAAAATATGAATTGTGGGAGGAAGAATAGAAGGTGTAAGTTGTGGAAATAAGGAAATGAAGGGGGTGGATATATAGTAAAATATTCGACAAAGCAATCAAAATAGATTATTGCATTTAATCAAAGCAGATCCTAATTTCCTTTATTATCGAAGAACCAAATCTTATTATGAATATTTTCTCTAAATCCCTTGAACTCTAGAAATCAATCATGTCTACATCAAAAGATATGACGAATCTACATTTATTCATTTCAATCTTTCGTGATAACTTCACTCGTACTCTTCACATAATCAAATTGTTTTATCCATATTATTCAATGATGATAAAACTCTATTTGTCAACTCATATTCGTCATGAAAATATTTTTATTGTTAGCCATGACAACCTCGATCAAATTTCGGGACGAAATTTCTTTAACGGGTAGGTACTGTGATGACCCGGAAATTTCCGACCAAATTTAAACTTAATCTTTAAATGGTTTTGACACGATAAGCAAAGTCTGTAATGCTGAGTCTCAAAAAGTTTGAACTGTGTTCATGTATTCATTTACCCTTCGACTATTCCCAACGATTCACGAACAATTAATTGTAAATAGATATGTGTGTATATATATATAAATAAAAATTCGAAATACAATTTGAAGTATTATATTATTATTACTATTATTATATATTAAAAATCATTATTATAGCTATTATTATTATTATTAAAAAGATAATACAATTATTATTATTATTATTAATATTATTATTATCAAAATTTTTTTATCATTATTATTATTTATTATCATTATTATTATTTATTATCAATATAATAATAATAATTATTAATATTATTATTAATACATAATTAGTATACAGAGTGTTATATAATCAGATAAATAAACAAGTAATCAATTTTCCCGTCTCTATCACTTTTTTTTTTTTCAATTTCTCTATTCTATATTCGATACTTGTCGACCACCATTGCTTTACAACAAAATATCATATCAGATTTAGTACTTATTTGATACTCATTGGGATATTAATGTTTCCCTTTTTACCACGGGTTATCTATCTGTCCATTCACTATCCTATATTACATATCTTCTTCTCTAAATATGCATTAGGACTAGTACATAATCAAAACACCCATCATCTTGTTAAATAACTAATGAATCATCCCAACCCACATCAAACCAACACCTTTGCTCTCTCTTCTTCGACAAACATCAAACCGTCGTTACCTTTCAAGATAACCATGACCACCCTCACAATCATGATCCCCTCACCGTTCTTTCTCTTTTAGTCAATTTACAACACCCGTATCCGTCACCCAACACCACTTTTGTGGTTCGATACCCACACTTAAACCACTAATGTTTATATCTCTCAGTATTAATCAAACTACCCACACAACAAGCAACTATTAACGCATGTTTTCAAATCTTATTCAATTAAGGTGTAACTAAATCCCATAACCAACATCACCAGCATAAAACTCAACACCTTGAATCCTTCTTTTCTGTTTTACGGCCCAACCCACGAACAAACCACCTGCCTTTAAATTTTCTGTTTCTTTTTCGACTGCTAAACCACCACGAAACCGCCATTTACTACCCTTCTAATGACTACTACCGTGAGTGATTTTTATTCTCTTTCTATCTCCTTCGTGAACTTACATAATAATACAATAGATCTTTACTTGCTTCTTCTTGTTTGAGACCCACTTGAACTACTAGTGCTGTTTATTGTTCGTCAGGTCCAAACAACCACAACACAAACCCATTTGTGTTTTGCTGCACATCCGAGAAATTCAATATCGAAACCCATTTATGTTTCTACTATTGATCATCACAACCCACTTCAATCACCACAACCTACAATCAAAAATCACCATGAACGAACAAAAAGTCACACCACTTCGATCACCAATTCATCAAACCCTCAAACCCACTTACTGTTTCAAGTGACCTGCGTTATTCTTCCATTTTCTATCTGTTCGAGAGATAAATCAGTTGCTGCATGCGTGTCTTTTTATCTTTAAACAATTACAATGACAAGATGTTATGTAAAGAAGAATAGAATGATTTTATTTAATGATTGAATGCCAGTAGGACCAACACTCACTAAGCCTTCGTAAGATCCATTTTCAATTTAAAAATATTATTGAATTCTTGGAGACCGATTCAAATAAAGTACTGCTTTTGTTTTCTTCTACTGATGGCCGACAATTATAGTTGATCAACACTCACATGGACGTGGACCATGCTATACTTATAACCATAAAACATTCACTAATGGACTGCCATATTCAGTTTTTCATGTTGGAACTTAAGTATTGAGCTAGGCTAAATGGACTCGTTAAGCTATTATTGGGCTGAGACCCATTTTCGTAAGATGATAATGATAATGATAATGTAATGTGAGATGATAATGGGAATGATAGTAATGTTTCACTGTTAAGATGATGAAATAAATATGTGGTGACATGATTATGATAATGATACATGGTGTATGATGATGCCGTTGAGTGTGATGACAAATAACGTGATGATGAAGGTGGTTAAGTTGAATATGATCGTGAAGATCATGATAAGTTGATGATGACGAATAAAATTGATGATAATGATAATGAAATGGTGTTGATGAATGGCGGATATGATAGATGATAGAGTAGATGATGAAATTGATGATAATGTGTTGAAGAAGAAGAACACAGTGAATAATGTTAAAAGAATTTAGGTACCAAATAATACAGAAATAAAACTATGAAGTAATGGTTAAGGATATTATCGGGTTAGCGGGAGGTCACGGGTTTAAACCGGGCTTAGGTATTCTTTTTTTTAAGTGCTACTCCTTTGAGGTAGTTATTACTAATACTCTTATTATTTTTATTTCATTATTATTTATATTGTTATTGTTATTATTATTATTATTATTATTATTATTATTATATTATTATATTATTATTATTATTATTATTATTATTATTATTATTATTATTATTATTTATTATTGATTATTATTAAGTGATTATTATTATTACCAATATTAGAAATAAGATTATTAGTATAGTTAATATTATTATCATTATTGTTATTATTAGAATATATAGTATTATTATTAATATGACTATTAAAATTTCTATTAGAATCAACATTTTTACTAAAAGTACCATTATTATTTAAGATATTATTTTTATGAAAATTAACATTTTTATCTTATCATTATTATTTTGTTTTTGTTAAAAACTATTATTATTACTAACATTACTTTTATTATTAGTATTACTATCAAAACTATTAATAGCAGAATCATTACTAAATCTAATTACCTTTAGTATTATTATTATTATTATTATCATAAAAAGATACAAATTTTTATTTATTATTATTGATATTATTTTATCAAATAAATAGCCATACAAGAATATATTTAAAACATATCGCATAACAACATTAATATTTTCATAATAAATACTAATTAATTATCTGAAGTATATAAAATAAATATAGTTAATATAGTTACCAATGAAACATACAAGTTACTGAAATAACAACTAATAATAATATTTAAAAACTTGTTTGATTACGATTATATGTTTTAATATATATAATTGATATAGGTTCGTGAATCCGAGGCCAACCTTGCATTGTTCTGTTTAATCGTATGCATATTTTTACTACAAAATATCGTATTGTGAGTTTGATTTGCTCCCTTTTTAAATGCTTTTGCAATATATATTTTTAGGACTGAGAATACATGCGCTGCTTTTATAACTATTTTACAAAATAGATACAAGCAATCGAAACTACATTCTATGTTTGGATTATCGAAATTGAATATCACCCTTTTTGCTTGGTAACCTAAGAATTAGTGAACGCCACTAATTGACGCGAATCCTGAAGATAGATCTATGGGCCGAACAAACCCCATCCAGGTTATGGATGCTTTAGTACTTCGATTTTATATACAGATGAGTGTACCTGTATATTTGGGGATATTCTATATGCATTTGTTAATGTCGGTTACCAGGTGTTCACCATATGAATGGATTTTTATACAGATAAGTGTTCCTGTATTATAATTTTTGTAGATGAGTGTTCCTGCATTTAACTATGAAAATTAAATCTTATGGTCTATTAAAATGATGGAAATGAATGTTTATGATAAACTAATGAACTCACCAACCTTTTGGTTGATACTTGAAAGCATGTTTATTCTCAGGTATTAAAGAAATCTTTCGCTGTGCATTAGCTCATTTTAAGGATATTACTTGGAGTCATTCATGGCATATTTTGAAAGACGTTGCATTCGAGTCGTTGAGTTTATCAAGACTATTATTAAGTCAATTATAGTTGGATGTGTTATGAAATGGTATGCATGCCGTCAACTTTCGATGTAAAGAAAGTTTGTCTTTTAATAACGAATGCAATGTTTGTAAAATGTATCATATAGAGGTCAAATACCTCGTGATGTAACCATATGTTATTGTATTCGTCCTTATGGATTATGACGGGTCGCTTCAAAAATTACAAATTTACTATGCACTAGAATATTATATATTATATATATATAATTACATAATTTAATTATATAAATATATAATTATTTAAAAACTATCGGCAAGATAAAACAAAGCATGGTGAGCTGGATTCAGAGGCCATGCGATCGAATGGTTGTAGGCCTGTGAACCCATGCGATCGCATAGGGACCAGGATCAGAAAAGGTGTATAAAACTCGACGATTTCAGGACTTATCACACACACATTCCTTCCATTTCCCTCTTGACATCTATATCTATATTTATATTATTATTATTATTATTATTATTATTATTATTATTATTATTATTATTATTATTATTATTATTAATCTTATTATTATTATTATCAGTAGTATTAATATTATTTTTATTAGTATTATACATAAAATACTACGACGAGGTTATGTCCAAACAATTTCAAAAGTGGTTTTCGAGTGAATCAAAGCTAAGGGGGTTATGGGTTATTGCTAAGGAGGTTATGGGTATGGTTTGAGGGTATAACTTTTGATTTCAAACTAGTGTTTATCATCTTCGTTGCGTCTACGTACTTTCCTACAATATTGAATCTCAATATTGATATGTGAGCATTCATATCCTATCTTTTATATATTAATAGTGTATCCCTGATTAGTGCTCGAGTATATATGATTATGCATGCTTTTATGTTTAATTTAGTCGTTAAATAGTTTATGATAAATATCGAGTTCGATACATATTCAACTAATATAAGTATATGATATGCATGTCATTGGAAAGCTGACAAAAAATTAATAACTTTTCATTTAAAAAGTGTATGATTTTGATGAATGGCTTAAAAGATATAGTCAACGGAATTATCATTAATTTTAGTATTATTATTAAAAATGATTATTATTATTACGATCGCCGTTATCATTATCGTTATCATTATCGTTATCGTTATTGTTATCGTTATCATTATCATTATCGTTATCGTTATCGTCGTTATTATGTCACTATTATTATTATCTAATAATTATTATTATTATTATCATTATCGTTATTAATATAAGTATTATCATTAAAAATTGTTATTGTTATTATTATTACTATCGTTATTATCAATAAGGTTATTATTAATATTATCAATATTATTATTATTATTATTATTATTATTATTATTATTATTATTATTATTATTATTATTATTATTATTATTATTAAAATAATTAATATTTTTATCAAAATTATCATTTTATTATTTTTATCGTTATTATTGTTAGGACCCCGAAGTTGTATAGTGTTAATGTGAAAATAAGCTTAAATGAAGGTTCCTTAGAAGAGGGCTATATAAGTAACCTAAGTAGTCCTAATTAGATAGCCATTGCATTGTAACCGAGTTCTAGAAGCTGTGGAATGTAATTGTACCGATTCTCTCTAATACCGAGTCTCATGCTTACATACCGAATCTCTCTTTATCTTATCATTTCTCTCAATCTCAACATGATCTGACCTATCATTTGGTATCAGAGCTTCCAGGAAGTGATTCTACATCACTATATCGATCCAGAGATTGTAGATTACAGAATCTGATTACTCTCGGTATTTTGAATCACATTCGGTATCATCGAATTTGATAATCTGACGTTCAGATTCTTGTGATAAGTTCAGCAAAGGTGCATTAGGTATTTTAGAAAGAGTTTTGATCATCATTACAGCTTTTTAACTTCAATTATGGAGAATCAAGTTGATTTTTAGAGTTTGTGGCTAAAACTCTCGGTATTGCTTAATTCAAGCTTGATTCTGGATTTTTGTGAAGATTTAAGGATTCAGTTGTGTTCGTGAGGTGTTAAATCACATTTCTGACGGTTCAATTTCTTCAATTCATTAAGTTTTGAAGATTTGATCAACACTCGGTATCGTAACTATCATACCCAGTCTGCTTCATTACTTAAATTCATCTTAAGTGTTGCAGATTGTGGTGTGATTGTGATTCTATCACATTCGGTTTGATTATACGCAGCTAATTGGTGTGGTTTGAGAAAGGATTCTGTCATATTTCTAAGTTTTAAACTTAGACTCGGTATTGTCAACTGCTACAGTTGACATTCGGTATCCTATACTTTCGGTATCTTTGATATTTTATGTGATACTAACGTGTTTCCTTGTGCAGCAAGGTTACAAAATCTAATTCAAAAGGATTGAATTGAGTTTGAACTTCAAATTCATACAGAATCTGACTAGCGAATCAAATACAGAATCTGAGTTTCTGTATCACTTAATCCATTATTTTAAGTGGTTACAGGCTACAATTCTTGTGATTACTGAATCTATACTGAATCTGGGTGTGTCTCTTGTATTTCTGATCAGTTTTTTTTTATAGAATCTGATATACAGAATCTTTACCGAATCTGCACAGTACCGAATCTGTTACAGAATCTGACATTCTGATCAGATTTTTGTGATTTTTCATCTTAGATTTGTGTAATACAGAATCTTTACCGAATCTACCTCATTTTCAAGATGTCTACTCAAGATACTTTGAACATTGGATCAGATTCCCGTTCTCCAGTGTTGTTTGATGGCAAATACACTCAGTGGCTTCACCGTATCACTCAGTACATAGACTATAAGGGTGAGAAAGCAAAACACATTTGGGCTTCTCTGAGAGATGGTCCAGTTGTTGATTATCATCCGGATACTGGTATGCCAATTCCAGTCTATGAACTTTCTGGTGATAAGCGTGAGAGAGCTCAGGGTGACATAGAGGCAAAGAATATTGTTGTGCAAGCTATCCCGTATGAATTGTTTGAAAATGTTGATAGCAACTCAACAACAAAAGATATATGGGATGAGATCAAATGACAGCAAGAAGGTTATGACATGTCAGACGTTACTAAATTGAATAAGACTCTGGGATTCTATGAAGATTTCAAGCAGGAAACTGATGAACCACTCAGGGATACCTATCGTCATTTCAATGGTGTTCTCATTGAGTTGAAAAGGTGCAAGATCATAAAAGTAAATGCTGAAGTCAACATGAAGTTTCTCAAAAAGCTCAATGCTGATTGGCTTCCTTATGGAACCATTGTTCGATCTACTAAAGAGATTGACAAGTTGACTATTCATGAGCTTGTTGGAGTTCTTATGCATTACCAACCTGAAGTGTCTAAACTTCAAGAAGGAAGGAAAGAGTCTTCTCCGGGCGATCCACTTGCCCTAATTGCCAAAAAGAAGAGCAAATCATTGACGTCTTCCAAAAGCTTGTCCAAGAAAGTGCTTGTTGAAGAATCAACTGATTCAGAAGATTTGAATCTTTCTGATGTTGATGATTCTCATCTTGAATTAGTCAAGATGGCAGCCATGTTCACAAAAGCGTTGAACAAACACAAGTTTAAAGGCAAATCAAGCAATCAACACAAAAACTCGTCATCTTCCTCGTACTACAAGAAAGCTGATCAATCTAAACAACAATGTGCTGATGATTCCAAGAAGGAAGATTCAATTTGTTTCAATTGTGGCAAAGCTGGTCATTACTCTCGTGAGTGCAAGATGCCTAAGAAGAAGGACGCAGCTTACTACAAGAAGAAAATGTTGATGGCTAAGATTGTGGAAACTGGGGGAGAGCTAAAACCGGTTGATGATACTTGGTTTAACTGGACTGACGATTCAGATTTAGAGGTGGAACATGCAAATGTTTGCAAGGTGACAAAGCTCATCAAAGCTAAGGAAGCAATGGAGAATTCTGACTCAACATCCGATGATGATGAGGTACAATCATCTGAAATCTCACCTGATTTTATAAAAATGCAAAATGACTTGATGAAGAATCTGGTCTCAATGTCAAAAGAAGTCAAAGGCTTAAAATCTGAAAATAAAGTTTTAAAGGATAAAATCAAAATGAATGAGACCAGACCTTCCTCATTCAAATTGCAAAACGGATGTGCAACAATTGACTCTCCAACTCAACTCTAAGGAAACTGAGTTGGAAGATCTGAAAAAGACAATTCATCCAATTAAAGTTGAAAGAACTGATTATCGTTTAAAATCGGAACGACTTGCAGAAAAAGTTCAATTTTTAGAAAAAGATCTTTCTGATTTGAAAAACCAACATGAACCCACACTTTCAAAACTAAACAAGAAAATCGTTCAATTGGAAAACACCATAATTGAAAAGAACACTGAAATTTCTTTATTGTCAAAAGAATCTTTTCAAATGAAAGCACAACTTGCTCGATATGAGGAAAAACTCTATCGAACAGAGCAATCCAAAGCTATCATGGATATGGAACTTTCAAAACAAACGATTTTCATGAATAGACAAAAAACGATTCATGGTGAAAAGTGGGGGTTGGGTTATGAAGATCCGAAAATTTTGGAAGATGCTTCCAAAAAGATTCCAGGATTATATCATTCTGATTATTTTCAAGCTGGTTTACCATCGCATTTTATACATGCTTCTGATGCTGATTTTGATGATATTATTGTAAATCGTAAATCTAGGAAATACCATCAAATTAGCTTAATGTATGAAAAAATCAATGCTAAGATAGGTAAATCGAATCCTGATTTCTTGAAAAATCTTGTTGAAACTGAAAAGAACATGCAACGTGAAGATTATGTGCCTAAGTGTAGACTGGTTTATATCCCAACACTCATGCTAGAGAAATACATTTTAATGCTTGAGAATGAAGTGTTTAACAAACCTAGTTCTAGCATTACTGCAATAGATGAGATGTTTGATGAACCAATTTTTGATGTGAAACCAATTCTACCAACTTCACCTGCATGTCCAGATGATGTTTTCCGTGCAGACCTAGCACATGAACTAACTGTCTTCTTTGAGACAGATTCTCTAGGTCAAAATTCTTTAGATGATAAAGTAGAACCTCAGGATGAACCGAACATTGAACCTTTGATAGATTTTGAAAGTCAACTTGATCCTTTGCATGATTATTACTTGCATTTGCCTGCTGTACGTAATTTGAATCGTATAGTGGCTCAACTTGAACAGGAAAATATTGACTTGCAACTTAAGTGCCAATCATTAGAACAAATGCTTACTTTGTGTGATAAATTGCCTTCACTTCCTAAGAAAGAATGTACTTATGCTTTTAAGGAGGGTGAAGTGATAGTTTCTGCTGAAGAATTATGTCTTGAGATTAAAAGCTTAAAACAAAAGATAATTCAAATGAAACAGGCTAACACACTTAAGCAAACATCTAATGTTGCAACCAATGTGCTTGAATGTACTGGTGGGATTACTAAGAAGGGGAAGGGAACAACAACATCTAAGGATGTAAAACCCATTACTATTCTTAAAAATCCTCTAAGTTCTCAATTTGGCAATCATGGTTCGAAAGTTGTTTCTACAACTCAGTATATTGTTAAAAAGGTTCATTCTCCACATGGTACTGTGTTAACTGAAAAGATTCCTATGATTCCTATGACAAAAACTTCAAAAGAGAGTCTTTTAAAGAAATCAGTTAAGTCCACAACACACATAAGTTCTAAACCTGATTTAAGTGAGTATGATGCAAAAGAACGTACAATCAAATTGGAAATTCTGCAAAATTAGTCATCTCATGTGTCAACTGAAAAGTTTGGACGTCTAACTAACAAAGGTGTTTTTCGTGTCACAGGTCATAATCCAAACATGAATTACAAATCTGTATGGGTTCCTAAGTCCACGACTAAGAAAGTAGCATCCAAACCAAATCAATCTGCTAGTCGGCCTAGGAAATCATCTCATGTTTTTCACTTTTCGTCTGTGAACAAAACATCTATTTGGAATAAATTATGTGTTAAGACTTCTGATAATGATGTAAAGATTGATATTGTGTATGATGCTTCATGTAATGTGGTTTTAAATGAATCTTTATTGTCTAAACTGCATGATGCTTTACATGATTATTTCATCATTGATCCAAAGTTTGTTGTTAATCCAAAGTTTATTGTTGGTACTAACCGAAAAGGACCCAAAAAACTTTGGGTACCTAAACTCTAGGAAATTCACATTTACAGGGTTTCGATGTCTGTGTTTGGTATATCGATTCCGGTTGTTCTCGACACATGACAGGCGATAAATCCTTGCTTGTCAACTTCATTGACAAATTCCTAGGAACGGTTACATTCGGAAATGATGAGATTGCAACAATAACGGGCTACGGAGATTTTGTGCAAAATGGCATAACAATCAAACGGGTTTCATATGTTGAGGGTTTGGGGTGCAGTTTATTTAGTGTAAGCCAATTCTGCGATGGAGATCTCAAAGTTTTGTTTGAACGTCGACAATGCTCGGTGCAATCCACCGGAGGGAATGATCTTCTTGTTGGTAAACATTGTGCTTCACTATATACTATTGACCTCAATGATGCACCATCACATGCAACCATGTGTTTGGCCACTCGTTCTACCAAAGAAAATTCATGGTTATGGCATCATCGGATGTCACACCTGAATTACAAGGGTATCAATCGACTAGTCTCTAAAGATTTAGTTAATGGTATTCCAACCTTTCAATATGATAAGCATCATGTGTGTCCATCATGTGCGATGGGTAAGCTGAAACGGACTAATCATCCGCTTAAGCAAAACCCAAGTACTTCATCATCTTTGCAATTATTGCATATGGACTTATGTGGACCCTTGCGTATTTCTAGCCTCGGTGGCAAGAAACATGTGCTTGTCATTGTTGATGACTATACTCGGTTTACATGGATTTTTCTTTTGCGAACTAAGTCAGAAACCCCCGCCATTATCATTGAATTCATTAAAAAGATTCAACGCTCTTTTAACAAACATGTTAAGAGCATCAGAACTGATAATGGGATGCAATTTAAGAATGACCTGCTTGATAGTTATTTGAAAGACAAAGGCATTGAACATCAGTTCTCTGCTGCTCGGACCCCCCAACAAAATGGAGTAGTCGAACGACGTAATCGTACGTTGTGCGAAGTAGCACAAACGATACTTGCCTACTCCAAATTACCTCCAAAAATGTGGGGGGAGGCCATTTCAACTGCATGCTATACCCAAAATCGTTGTATTGTAAACAAACGTTTTGATAAAACTCCATATGAGTTATTATATGGTAGAAGCCCGAATGTCAAATATTTCCGTGTTTTTGGTTGTATTTGCTATGTGCTTAACAATTTTGACAGCCTCGGAAAGTTTGATCCTCATGGCGATCAGGCCATATTTCTTGGTTATTCCTCGAACAAAGTTGCTTATCGTTTTTTCATAAGCGGACAAAGATGATTAAAGAGGGCATTAACGTCAAGTTCGATGAATTTTCGGGAATGGCTTTTGAACAACTCAGTTCAAAACCCGATCCTAACCTGGCTATTACTTCTTCCGCGCAAAAATCAATTTTCTCGAAGAAGGGTGTTCCTACGGTTACATCAGAGGAACTGGATATCTTGTTTGATAGTCTTTATACTCCTCAACGGGATTCAAATGTTCAAGCCGTACCGGTTACACCATCACAGTCAACTACTGTGGAGACTATTCAAAGTCTTTTTGATGAAGATTCAACACCAACTGATTCACCTGTTGCTTCTTCATCCTCCCTCCAACCTCCTGTTACTGATAATCTTGAACCAATTCAAGATTCATCAGTTGATACAACTCCAGCTGTTTCTCCAGAAACTCTATTGAATCCATTAGATAATGTTACATCAGATCCAGCGGATCAAGGCTCAACGTCAACAACGGTTGATGTTTCAATGGATACCACTGATGTACAACCTCTTCCACACACCCGATGGACTAAAAGTCATCCAATAGATCATATTATTGGTGACGCATCTGCTCCAGTGCAACTCGAAGGGCTACTCAGAATATGTGTCTATTCACAGCCTTTCTTAGTAAGATTGAACCAACAATGGTTGCTCAAGCTTTACTAGATCCATACTGGGTAGTTGCAATGCAAGACGAGATCAATCAATTTGAACGATTGAAAGTATGGCGATTAGTTCCAAGACCAACGGGTCAACGACCAATAGGGGTAAAGTGGATTTTCAAGAACAAGAAAGATTCTGATGGAATTGTGGTTCGAAACAAGGCACGTCTTGTGGCCAAAGGATATCGACAACAAGAATTCATTGATTATGACGAAACGTTTGCTCCGGTTGCTAGGATTGAGGCAATTCGTCTTTTCCTTGCATTTGCTTCTCATATGAAGTTCACGGTGTTTCAAATGGATGTCAAAACTGCTTTTCTGAATGGTTATCTTCAAGAGGAAGTCTATGTTGATCAACCAGAGGGCTTTGTCGATCCCATTCATCTAAACCACGTTTACTACTTGGAGAAAGCTTTATACGGTCTGAAGCAAGCACTGCGTGAATGGTACGAGACCTTAACAAAGTATTTGCTGGACAATGGCTTCTCTCGTGGAACGATTGATACAACGCTATTCATCCGTAAAAACCACGGTCACATTCTCTTGGTTCAAATTTACATTGATGATATTATTTTTGGTTCCACGTCCCCTGCCTTATGCAAAGAATTTGGTGACCTTATGGCCAGCAAATTCGAAATGAGCATGGTTGACCAATTAACTTTCTTCTTGGGGTTACAAGTAAAACAATTACCAAATGGGATTTTTATCAGTCAAACAAAGTATATCAATGATATGCTAAAACGTTTTAAAATGACTGCTTTAAAACCAATGACAACCCCAATGAGGACTTTACTGGATGCTGATACTAATGGGGAATCCTTTGATATTACACTTTATCGAAGCATGGTTGGTTCTTTAATTTATCTGACTGCAAGTCGACCAGACATTACACTTGCCGTAACTGTCTGTGCCCGCTTTCAGTCCAACCCTAAGAAATCTCACTCCAAAGCGGTTGTTAGGATTTTTCAATACCTTAAAGGTACACCTAACCTTGGGATCTGGTATCCTCATGGATCCGATTTCAATCTCACTGCTTATACTGATGCGGATCATGGTGGTTGCCATGTTGATAGAAAAAGCACATCTGGATCAATTCAGATGTTGGGGAATAGGCTAGTTGGTTGGTCATCCAAAAAGCAGAACTGTGTGTCTTTATCAACAGCTGAGTCTGAGTACATTGCTGCAGCTCACTGTTGTTCACAAGTTTTGTGGATGCAAACTCAACTCTTGGACTATGGCTTTAAGATTTCTAAGACCCTGATCTATTGTGATTCACAAAGTGCTATTGCAATAACAAGCAACCCGGTTCAGCATTCTAAAACTAAACACATAGATATTCGTTATCATTTCATTAAGGACCATGTAAAGAAAGGGGATGTAGAATTATACTTTGTGCCTACTTAAGTGCAGTTAGCTGACATGTTCACTAAACCTTTAGATGAACTTAGGCTAAAATTCTTGATCAAAGAGATTGGCATGGTAGAGTATAGTTGTAATGACCCGGACTTTTTCGATCAATCTATACTTATAAGATTAATATTTACATAAATTAAACCTTACCAACATGATAAGCAATCCAAATTGTTGAAACTTATGTTTTCGAAAAGAGTTTTACACAATGTTTGACCGTCTAGTTTGACCGATGATATCACGAACTATATAATATATGATAATTATACGTTTGTGTATATATATGTATATATACATATTTAACATGATTTATGGATGTTTTAATATCTTATTTTGTATTAATAACAATAAGTTATAAGTATATTTTGAAACTAATAACTTAAGTTTTCAAAACGATAACCATACGTAACGTTATTTGACATAAATACTTATGACCTATAATGTTTATACATATATCGTATATATAATGTATTTAATCACTTTTTAAGGACTTAAATACATAAAACCATATAAGTATATTCACAAAAGATAGCTATATTTGAATCCTCGTTCCATTTTCACAAGAATTCTATACGTATATCTAGAGTATATGTACTCGTATCATACCTAGCTTCTATACGTATTTACTATTGGTATATACACATCAAATCACCACCTAATCAGCTCCTATTGTTGCCCTCACCAAGAGGTAAACTCATTTTAACCTCTAGCATCAATAATTACACAAGATTACAAGCTAGAACTTTGTTTTTGTCTACCATAGGTCACGCCATTTATGGCTATAAAGATGACCATTTTTGATTCAATTACTACTTCAATCTCCTAGCTAAAACACACACACTTAGAAGCCTTAAACTCTTTATCATCTCAGCTCACAATCATGAAGATCTAGCTTCAAAAACATCACTTAATCACCATAAGAAAACCCTTACAAAAACACTTCAAGAATCCTTCCAAGAACACAAGTTTACTTCCAATTTTTCATTCAACTCCATCACTCTTTTGGTTCTAGGTTTTTACTCCTATTTTACAGCAATCTTGTCCAAGTAACTTGAGGTAGTAACTTTGTTCATAACCTTATTCGATTCATATATATATAGCTATCTTATTTTATGGTATAAAATTTTAACAACAAGAACATAGTTTGAATGTTTTCAAACTTGTTTGCAAACTAAATAGATCCTTCTAACTTAACTTTTAAAATACTTCAAGACCTGTAATATATCATAAGGATATGCTAACTTAACAAGGTAAAACTTGGTTTTTCAAAGAACACCTTAAAAACTGAATTTACGTCGTCGGAGTACAACCGGGGGCTGTTTTGGGTTGGATAATTAAAAACTATCTTGAACCTTGAATTGGAGGTTTATTTTCTGGAAAAATGATATTTACTATGAATATGATAACACATAAAAATTTCATGATTTAACTCAAAGTATAAGTATTTTTAGAAAAATAATCATTTAAGGTTGTTTACATGATGGAAAATGATTAACTTCATAAGTTTCACCAAAGTTTGACCTATGACCTGTGATTTCGAATACAAACTAAGGTATTTACAGTTCATATTCTTAAAGAAGGACTCGATCCAAGGAAGTGGCAAGTTGAACCAACGAAAACGGAGTTGTAACGAAGAAACTATGACCAAAACAAAATCGGATATCCAAGACTAGTTTAGCCACGAAAATAATTGGAGAAAAATTAAATAAATCATATCTTTTTAAAATAACATGATATTTTATATATATGTACTCATAATTTAATTTTATATATTTCAGGACCACCCGTAAACAATACGAGAAGATTAATCATAAGATCCCATGATTGTACGCAACACGTCATTTGACAACACCGGTACTTTATGTACGAAACACGTCATTTGACAACACCGGTACCGTGGGTCAAGATTAATCCCGACCAATACAAATACGATGGGGTTTTATTTATTTCGATGGGGGTTTTATTTATTAAACACCTAAATATGAACCATTAAAATTGAATTACTAACATCGGACTGCTAACTACGGACTAAGAAATTATTAAAACTATTAAAAGTATAATAAGTATATATATGTGACGATTGTTTAAAATGGAAATATATTGATAAACTATATATGGATAGGTTCGTGATATCAACCGGAGACCAAGTCAAAATATATATATCTTCAAGGCAAAAGTGAGTATATAGTCCACTTTTAAACTCTAAATATTTCGGGATGAGAATACATGTATTTTATGTTTTACGATATGGACACAAGTAACTGAAAAATATATTCTACGTTGAGTTGTACCACTGGAATACTTCCCTGTAGCTTGGTAACTATTATTTACAGCGGTATTGTAAACACGAATCCTGTTGATAGATCTATCGGGCCTGACAACCCCAACCGGACTGGACGACCAGTATTCAACGGTTGCACAGTACTTCGTTTCGTGACTACACTTGGTACGGTGTAGTAAGATTTCATAATAAAGGGAATATGCGACGTGATTAAATGTTAAGTATGGTTACCAAGTGCTCAACCACTTAGAATATTTTTATTAAAATGTTTACATATGAAATCTTGTGGTCTATATTTATATCGCTGCCGGCATTAAACATATATCTCACCAACTTTATGTTGACGTTTTAAGCATGTTCATTCTCAGGTGATAATTAGAAGCTTCCGCTGCAACATGTTGAATTTAAGCAAGATCTTGAGTATGCATATTTGTGTCAAAAATAAAACTGCATATCCGAGGAATTGTAATGTAAAATATGCTAGAAATCGTATTGTTATCATCACATGTAAATTTTGTAAGTCTAAGATTATCGCTAAACGATAATCATCTTTATATTGTCTAAAGCTTGTATTAACATAAGAGTTATTGTTTGTAATGTAAAATAAATGCAGTTGTTCTTTTAAAAATGTCGCATATAGAGGTCAATACCTCGCAATGAAATCATACGTTATCTAACTCGTTCTTATGGTTAAGGACGGGTTATGACATGTGGTATCAGAGCAGTGGTCTTAGCGAACCAGGTTTGCATTAGTGTTTCTAACTGATAAGTCGTTAGGATACATTAGTAAGTCTGGACTTTGACCGGATCTGATTTAACAACCATTGCTTATCATTGTTGGTTAAAATTTATATGTAAATATTATGTAGTACTAATGGGTTAGTTGTTGTGTGATAGATGTCGGGCTCAAAACTTATTATCACATTCAGCGACTCCGAATCAGAATCTTTAGATGGTGTTTCAGTCATTAACCTATCCGATGACGAAAATAATATCTTTGGGGAAGACTCACAAATTCCGGATGAACCAACAATAAAGAACCCGGAAAGTGAACCCGAGGAGGAAAGTGAACCCGAGGAGGAAAGTGAAACCGAGGAAGAAATACAAGAAATTACGAAAGACAAGTTCGAACTAGGAAAGAAACGAAAGGCTAATGAATTAGAAAATTCAAATCCTGAGTTTAGTAAGGATGATGTGGCACCAACTCCACTAGACACTACCACCCCTATTCCCGCTATTCCTATTCGTTCTATCCCGGCATCTAGTTCTTCAGCCCCACAGCCAAAATATAGGCAGACAGCTAGGATAAGCGTTAGGCCATTCCTTGAACCTAAACGTCCTAGAAAATAGACCAAACGATGCGCTGCCGTATTAAACCATGGGATCATATAATGTTTTGTATAATATTATTAGTGTGGTTTGCTTAATGTTCGATGTAAGATAAGCATATGTAAAATAGTGAAGTATGAAATGCAATAATTTTCCATGGTTAAGTATTATTTAGATTGTAGTAATTGGTTCTGTACTAAGCTATTAAGTATGAACATTAACGGGTAGGTACTACCCTAGATATAATTATAAAATGCTAATAAGAAGAAAAGGCTTTTATAATAATACCTGGTTCATATTGTTAACAAGCTATAATGTACTATAAATACACACTACATCTATAATATTCCATGTGAATAATTATTTTCTTTCATTAGGAAATGGCGCGATTGAATCGAATGATGGAACAAGAAGTCGAGGAATTCATCAACCAACGAGTGAACGACAGAATGTTATGGGTGGAAGCTGCAAGAGCTGCTGCAGTTAACCCAAATCCTCGTGTAGGATGTACCTACAAGACTTTTCAAGCTTGCAAGCCCTCATCATTCAGTGGAACGGAAGGACCGATCGGTTTAACCCGGTGGATAGAAAAGATGGAGACTGTGTTTAAAATCAGTGGTTGTGTTGAAAAGGACATGACCAAGTATGCATCGTGCACTTTACAAGATAGTGCACTCACGTGGTGGAAAAATTATGTGAAGGCTGTAGGAGGAGATGTAGCTTGTGATACCCCATGGGAAGAATTCAAAATAATGTTAATCAACGAGTATTGTCCAAGGAACGAGGTTAGGAAGTTGGAAGATGAATTACGAAGCCTGAAGGTTGTTGGTACTGAAATCACCAACTACAATCAACGATTCATGGAATTAGTTTTGCTATGTCCTGAATTGGTTCCAACCGAAGAACGGAAGATTGAAATGTACAAAGATGGTTTGCCCAAAAAGGTCAAGGCAAATGTTACAGCATCGAAACCTAAGACAATTCATGAAGCTATAACCATGGCAAATGAGCTAATGGATCAGGTCATCATGGATAAGAAAGTATCCAATACTGATGTGAAGGTATCAGGTAACAAAAGAAAGTGGAATGGAAATTATGATCGAGGTAACCAACAACAATCTTTTAAGAAACAAGAAATCACGCAAGGTGCGGGTAGTGGTTTAAGCTTTGGTTACAAAGGACAAAATCCTTTATGTAACCGATGCCACAAACATCACTCTGGCTACTGTAATGTGGTATGCAACAAATGTAATCGAAAGGGTCATCTTGCTGAAGATTGTAGGGCTCTCGTTACAAATACAAATGGTACCAAGACTCCTGCCACCAATGCAAATAGAACTGCTTTGGCTACCATTACTTGTTATGGGTGTGGAAAACAAGATCACTATAAGAGCCAGTGTCCGAATCCAGAGAAGAATAATGGATCTGCACGTGGAAGAGCATTTGTTATTAATGCTAGAGAGGCGTGTGAAGACCCGGAGCTTGTTACGGGTACGTTTACCATTAATAACTTATCCGCATCTATTATATTTGATACTGGTGCCGATAGAAGTTACGTGAGTAGAGGCTTTTATGCTAAATTGAATTGTTCATCATTACCTCTAGATGCTAAGTACATGATTGAGTTAGCTAATGGTAAACTAATTAAAGCCGATAAAATTTGCCGTGATTGTAAAATAAATTTAGCCGGAGAAACATTTAAAATTGACTTAATACCCGTAGAATTAGGAAGTTTTGATGTAATAGTCGGCATGGACTGGATGTCCAAAGTAGGAGCTGAAGTTGTGTGTGCCAAGAAGGCAATTCGCATTCCTTGTAAGGATAAAATGCCGGTGATGATTTATGGAGAGAAGGGTAACTCAAAGCTAAAACTCATTAGCTGTTTGAAAGCCAAGAAGTGTTTAGAAAAGGGATGTTATGCTATTCTAGCACATGTTAATGAAGTCGAAAAGAAATAAAAAGAGAAGTGCATCAACGACGTGCCTGTGGCAAGAGATTTTCCTGAAGTTTTTCCGGAAGAGTTGCCGGGATTACCTCCATTTAGATCTGTAGAATTTCAAATAGATTTAGTACTAGGAGCTGCACCAGTTGCCCGTGCTCCATATAGACTTGCACCGTCCGAGTTAAAAGAACTTCAGAGTCAGTTAAAAGAATTACTGGATCGTGGATTCATACGACCAAGTACTTCACCGTGGGGAGCTCCGATTCTATTTGTTAAAAAGAAAGATGGATCTTTTAGGATGTGTATAGATTATCGTGAATTAAATAAGTTAACTATCAAGAATCGGTATCCACTATCGAGAATTGACGACTTATTTGATCAACTCCAAGGATCATGTGTGTACTCGAAAATTGACCTAAGATCGGGCTATCATCAATTACGCGTCAAAGAAGAAGATATACCGAAAACTGCTTTTCGGACACGTTATGGTCATTACGAATTTTTGGTCATGCCGTTTGGGTTGACAAATGCGCCAGCTGTATTCATGGACCTCATGAATCGAGTTTGTAGTCCATATTTAGATAAGTTTGTTATCGTTTTCATTGATGATATTCTTATCTATTCCAAGAGTGAGCAAGAGCAAGAGCAGCATTTAAGGTTGATATTAGAGTTGTTAAGAAAAGAACAGCTATATGCTAAATTTTCTAAATGTGCTTTCTGGTTGAAAGAAGTGCAATTTCTTGGCCACGTTGTTAGTAGCAAAGGAATTCAGGTTGATCCAGCAAAAATTGAAGCCATTGAAAAATGGGAGACTCCTAGGACACCAACGCAGATACGCCAATTTTTGGGTTTAGCCGGTTATTATAGAAGGTTTATTCAAGATTTTTCCCGAATAGCTAAGCCGTTGACAGCATTAACGCAAAAAGGGAAGAAATACGAATGGGCCTCGGAGCAGGAGAACGCATTTCAATTACTGAGGAAGAAGTTAACTACAGCGCCTATTTTATCGTTACCAGAAGGGAACGATGATTTTGAAATATATTGTGACGCTTCGCGACAAGGTTTTGGTTGCGTTCTTATGCAACGGAAGAAAGTTATTGCATACGCATCCCGACAATTGAAGATTCACGAGCGGAATTATACGACGCATGATCTAGAATTAGGAGCAGTCGTGTTTGCATTGAAGATATGGAGACACTACTTGTATGGGGTTAAATGCACTGTGTTCACTGATCATAAAAGTCTTCAACATATTTTTGATCAGAAACAGCTGAACATGAGGCAACGTAGGTGGGTCGAGCTGATAAACGACTATGATTGTGAAATTCGTTATCATCCCGGGAAGGCGAACGTGGTGGCCGATGCTCTAAGCAGAAAGGAACGAGAACCAATTCGAGTACGAGCAATGAACATAAAAATTCGCATGAATCTCAACTCACAAATCAAAGAAGTTCAACGAGAAGCACTTACTAAAGAAAACATAAGAAATGAAATAATGAAGAAGTATGAGAAGCAACTCGTTATACGGGAAGACGGAATTCGATATTTTGCAAACCGTATTTGGGTACCGAAGTTGGGTGGATTAAGGAAGTTGATATTGAATGAGGCACATAAGACAAGATACTCGATACATCCTGGAGTTGGAAAGATGTACCAAGATCTTAAGACACATTATTGGTGGCCTAATTTAAAGACAGACGTTGCAACATATGTTGGGGAGTGTTTAACTTGTTCCAAAGTCAAAGCAGAACACCAGAAGCCGTCAGGGTTACTTCAACAACCAGAAATCCCAGAATGGAAATGGGATGGTATTACCATGGATTTCATCACGAAGTTACCAAAGACTGCCTGGGGATACGACACCATTTGGGTGATTGTTGATCGTCTCACCAAATCTGCACATTTCTTGCCTATAAAGGAAACGGATAGAATGGAGAAACTATTACGATTGTATATAAAGGAAATTGTTTCAAGGCATGGAATACCTATTTCCATTATATCCGATCGTGATAGTAGATTTACATCAAAGTTCTGGCAATCGCTACAAGAGGCCCTAGGAACTCGTTTGGATATGAGCACCGCATATCATCCGCAAACCGACGGGCAGAGTGAAAGAACGATTCAAACTCTTGAAGACATGCTCAGGGCATGTGTAATCGATTTTGGAAACGGATGGGATAAATATCTACCATTAGCAGAATTCTCGTATAATAACAGTTATCATGCGAGCATTAGAGCTGCGCCATTCGAAGCACTGTATGGAAGGAAGTGTAGATCTCCTATCTGTTTTAATGAAGTAGAAGATCGACAATTAACTGGTCCCGAGATCATACATGAAACTACAGAAAATATAGTACAAATTAAGGAAAGATTGAAAACAGCCCGTAGTCGCCAAAAGAGCTACGCCGATGTTCGAAGGAAACCATTAGAGTTTCAGATCGGTGACATGGTTATGTTAAAGGTGTCACCATGGAAAGGTGTAATATGTTTCGGAAAAAGGGGTAAACTGAACCCAAGGTACGTAGGCCCGTTCAAGATTATCGAACGCATTGGACCGGTAGCTTATCGACTCGAGTTACCACAACAACTCGCTGGAGTACATAATACATTTCACGTCTCAAACCTTAAGAAGTGTCTTGCAAAGGAAGATCTCACCATTCCTCTTGAAGAAATCCATGTCGACGAGAAACTACAATTCATCGAAGAACCAATCGAAATCATGGATCGTGAAGTTAAATGGCTCAAGCAGAGCAACATACCGATCGTTAAGGTTCGTTGGAATGCTCGAAGAGGTCCTGAGTTTACTTGGGAACGAGAGGATCAGATGAAACAAAAGTATCCACACTTGTTTCTCGATGACGCAAAATAGGTACAATTTTAAAATTTCGGGACGAAATTTATTTAACGGGTAGGTACTGTAATGACCCGGACTTTTTCGATCAATCTATACTTATAAGATTAATATTTACATAAATTAAACCTTACCAACATGATAAGCAATCCAAATTGTTGAAACTTATGTTTTCGAAAAGAGTTTTACACAACGTTTGACCGTCTAGTTTGACCGATGATATCACGAACTATATAATATATGATAATTATACATTTGTGTATATATATGTATATATACATATTTAACATGATTTATGGATGTTTTAATATCTTATTTTGTATTAATAACAATAAGTTATAAGTATATTTTGAAACTACTAACTTAAGTTTTCAAAACGATAACCATACGTAACGTTATTTGACATAAATACTTATGACCTATAATGTTTATACATATATCGTATATATAATGTATTTAATCACTTTTTAAGGACTTAAATACATAAAACCATATAAGTATATTCACAAAAGATAGCTATATTTGAATCCTCGTTCCATTTTCACAAGAATTCTATACGTATATCTAGAGTATATGTACTCGTATCATACCTAGCTTCTATACGTATTTACTATTGGTATATACACATCAAATCACCACCTAATCAGCTCCTATTGTTGCCCTCACCAAGAGGTAAACTCATTTTAACCTCTAGCATCAATAATTACACAAGATTACAAGCTAGAACTTTGTTTTTGTCTACCATAGGTCACGCCATTTATAGCTATAAAGATGACCATTTTTGATTCAATTACTACTTCAATCTCCTAGGTAAAACACACACACTTAGAAGCCTTAAACTCTTTATCATCTCAGCTCACAATCATGAAGATCTAGCTTCAAAAACATCACTTAATCACCATAAGAAAACCCTTACAAAAACACTTCAAGAATCCTTCCAAGAACACAAGTTTACTTCCAATTTTTCATTCAACTCCATCACTCTTTTGGTTCTAGGTTTTTACTCCTCTTTTACAGAAATCTTGTCCAAGTAACTTGAGGTAGTAACTTTGTTCATAACCTTATTCGATTCATATATATAGCTATCTTATTTTATGGTATAAAATTTTAACAACAAGAACATAGTTTGAATGTTTTCAAACTTGTTTGCAAACTAAATAGATCCTTCTAACTTAACTTTTAAAATACTTCAAAACCTGTAATATATCATAAGGATATGCTAACTTAACAAGGTAAAACTTGGTTTTTCAAAGAACACCTTAAAAACTGAATTTACGTCGTCGGAGTACAACCGGGGGCTGTTTTGGGTTGGATAATTAAAAACTATCTTGAACCTTGAATTGGAGGTTTATTTTCTGGAAAAATTATATTTACTATGAATATGATAACACATAAAAATTTCATGATTTAACTCAAAGTATAAGTATTTTTAGAAAAACAATCATTTAAGGTTGTTTACATGATGGAAAATGATTAACTTCATAAGTTTCACCAAAGTTTGACCTATGACCTGTGATTTCGAATACAAACTAAGGTATTTACAGTTCATATTCTTAAAGAAGGACTCGATCCAAGGAAGTGGCAAGTTGAACCAACGAAAACGGAGTTGTAACGAAGAAACTATGACCAAAACAAAATCGGATATCCAAGACTAGTTTAGCCACGAAAATAATTGGAGAAAAATTAAATAAATCACATCTTTTTAAAATAACATGATATTTTATATATATGTACTCATAATTTAATTTTATATATTTCAGGACCACCCGTAAACAATACGAGAAGATTAATCATAAGATCCCATGATTGTACGCAACACGTCATTTGACAACACCGGTACTTTATGTACGCAACACGTCATTTGACAACACCGGTACCGTGGGTCAAGATTAATCCCGACCAATACAAATACGATGGGGTTTTATTTATTTCGATGGGGGTTTTATTTATTAAACACCTAAATATGAACCATTAAAATTGAATTACTAACATCGGACTGCTAACTACGGACTAAGAAATTATTAAAACTATTAAAAGTATAATAAGTATATATATGTGACGATTGTTTAAAATGGAAATATATTGATAAACTATATATGGATAGGTTCGTGATATCAACCGGAGACCAAGTCAAAATATATATATCTTCAAGGCAAAAGTGAGTATATAGTCCCACTTTTAAACTCTAAATATTTCGGGATGAGAATACATGTATTTTATGTTTTACGATATGGACACAAGTAACTGAAAAATATATTCTACGTTGAGTTGTACCACTGGCATACTTCCCTGTAGCTTGGTAACTATTATTTACAGCGGTATTGTAAACGCGAATCCTGTTGATAGATCTATCGGGCCTGACAACCCCAACCGGACTGGACGACCAGTATTCAACGGTTGCACAGTACTTCGTTTCGTGACTACACTTGGTACGGTGTAGTAAGATTTCATAATAAAGGGAATATGCGACGTGATTAAATGTTAAGTATGGTTACCAAGTGCTCAACCACTTAGAATATTTTTATTAAAATGCTTACATATGAAATCTTGTGGTCTATATTTATATCGCTGCCGGCATTAAACCTATATCTCACCAACTTTATGTTGACGTTTTAAGCATGTTCATTCTCAGGTGATAATTAGAAGCTTCCGCTGCAACATGTTGAATTTAAGCAAGATCTTGAGTATGCATATTTGTGTCAAAAATAAAACTGCATATCCGAGGAATTGTAATGTAAAATATGCTAGAAATCGTATTGTTATCATCACATGTAAAGTTTGTAAGTCTAAGATTATCGCTAAACGATAATCATCTTTATATTGTCTAAAGCTTGTATTAACATAAGAGTTATGGTTTGTAATGTAAAATAAATGCAGTTGTTCTTTTAAAAATGTCGCATATAGAGGTCAATACCTCGCAATGAAATCATACGTTATCTAACTCGTTCTTATGGTTAAGGACGGGTTATGACAATAGTGCTTGATATTCCTTAGATCTGTTGGGACTTATTTTTGGGATCTTGTGTTTAGGGGGAGTAGATACTTTCTAGGGGGAGCAACTAAGTTTCAGTGCTTTAGATAATTTTTCTTTAAGGGACTCCTTTAGATTAATGATAACTTCCTAGGTACATTTGTTCAATGGTTACGCAAGGGGGAGGTAACTCATTGATATCATATTTCAAGGGGGAGTTGATTCATTTTCTTGGGAACATAATCAAAATGTTGATTTACTTTCTTGTATATCACATTTTGAGGGGGAGAAAAAGGGAGAAAATGAGAAAATTATTCAAAAATATTATTTTTCAAAAGTGAATTCAAAATTTCTTTGTTTTTATCTGAAATAATTCACTATGGCTTGTATACATCTCAGTATGCAACCCGTGTCAACAATTGGTATCACTGGAGATTTGTACTTTGTATAAAATTTAAAGTTCTTTTAAGTACAAATCTTATTTTGAAAAAATTCATAAAAATTGGAAAAGATAAAATCCAAAAATATTTAAATTTTACTGAATAAATGCTATTTTTAGTATTTTACCGAGTCTGACAACCAACTGTACAGATTCGGTAAGTTCAAAGTTTTCAAAAAAAATTGTCTCGGAATTGTTTTTCATGAAAAGATTGAAATGGATTTCAAGAGGAAAAATCAATTTGTCAAGATTTGGAGTTAAATTGTTTATGTTTTAAAAAATTGGACTGAATTCGGTATATTAGGCCCATTCTGTAAAGCCCATTCGGTATTTTACCTTCGGTATCTATAAAAGGAGAGTCAAAGTCAAACATTACTCTTACTATTTTTAATTACCTACCGAGTATGTTGATTATACCGAATCTGCCTAATCCTACCGAGTCCGTCATTCTGTTTCTTCAAATTCTTGGTAATTGTTCATTTTAATCAATGTTTAAGATATATTATTGTAGATCTGAGATAATTATGTTTTTATCAACCAGAAAAGTTCAAAATAACTGGATTATGATCTTTAATTTTTGAAATCGTGTTGATTATACCGAGTCTGGGTCGATTTCAATTAATCTTTGATTAAACTCAATTGATTTGGAAAAACAACATGAAATCTTGTCTAATCTGAGTTAAATTGACTGATCTATCATTTGACCGAGCCTGATTACATGTTTAATTGCTTATTTGATGGATTCTATATCTACCGAATGTGTTCTTATCTTGATACCGAATTTGTTCATACAATTAACATGTTAATATGCTTGTAATTGAATGGTTGTTTGATCATGGTTGTGAAATTACATGATATGTGATAGAATATGCATGTTTGAGTGACTTTCTGTTAATTGTTGAAGATACCGAATCTGGTTTTTCTTCTTGATACCGAGTCTGAAATTTGGTACCTTGAAATTTTCTGATTTTTATCTTCAAACACTTAACATGTTTATTCTATATTTTTATGATATGAAAACTCAAGCTTATTTGGTTACAGAATCTAAAGTTTTCATAACTACCGAATCTGCTTGAATTGTGCTGAAATTTACTAAGTGTTGTTTTGATTCCTTGTGTTATATAATTGACTTTGCATGATGATTTTGTAGTAAGATGAATATCATATGAATGTCATGGTTGTCAATTATTTGTTCATATTTGAGAATAAAAGACTTTTATATTTGAAAAACCATAAAAATCTTAAAATTTAAAAATATAAAAAGGATTTCAAAGGCAAATAAGAATAGAGATATATACTTTTTGTTAAATATCTTGTGGTCTTCTATTTCTTTTTTATACAGCTAAATGGCGAAGAATCACTTTATCAACTCTGAAACCAATATTCCCTGCAAATATTGGACTGCAATTCTAGAGAGGCATACTTTATGGCCTGCTCTAAGCTCCACAGTTAGTGTGCCAGAAACAGACTTGGATATTCTTAACAGATCAATCAGATTTGTGGAGGCCACACAACCAAATGCTACTAATCCACCGGGCGAACCAGCCATATTTGAATTTAGGCTGAGAGGAGTACAAGGATTCAGGAGTATCACAAAAGCAGACTTCAGGAGGATATTCAGACTTCCTCTTGTACAGAATGCTCCTGCTTTTCCTGCTACTCAGCAAATGATGACTTCTGTCTTTGATCTTGGTTATGTGGGAGCTACCAATGTTCCACCAGCTAAGTTTCAGAAGAAATATCTGCACTCAAGGTGGTATGTGATCTTCTCAATCATCAACAGATGCTTGTTGATGACAAGAAGTGGATCTGATAGCTTAATTGTGCCGATGCTCAAACTTTTCTACTCATTCACAAGAGTAGAGAATTCTGATTATGCAGAACTTATATGGGATTTGGTTCAGGCACAGGTTGAAAAGCCAAGGGGTTCATACATCCCTTGCGAAAGGTTTTTCTGTATCTTTATCCATGATGCTATCAATGCTTGCAGAAATGCAAATATCTTTGTACCAGGTACACATGGATTACAGATGAAAAGGTTTGGAGAGCTGAAGATGAACACCCCTATGGTGTCTGATAATCAATTCACTGTGCCAATTCCAAATTGGCTAGTGAGGCTATCTGAACCCTAAGACGCTCATATGCGTTCTTATTTTCAGGCTGTAGGAATACCTCTTCCGAACCCGGTACAATAAGAACAAGTTGAACCTGCCGTGGTTCCAGCCCCAGAGGTTGTAGAGGAACCTGTAGTTCAACCACCCGGGCTAGCTAATCCTCCACTTAGGGTGAACCTCAAACGATCTAGGGTAGCACACCAAGCTCAACCCGTAAGGATCAGGGAACCTAGTCCAACTAGGATTGAACCAACCCTTTCCACAACACCCGAAGTAAGCAGTGACACTTCAGCAACAGCATCTGCATCATCTCCTGAACATTCTCCTAAGAGAACTCGATACATGCCTGATGAGATGATTTAGACTCCGCCAACCCAACGAGTAACTAGATCTAGGACTTCGACACCCATCGTCTGCTAAACAGTTACTCCAACCAGTGGTGATACGGACTAAGACCTAGAGCCAATTAGGTCACCCTCACCCATCTCCGTATCACATTCAAGAATAACAGTAAGCCCTACGCTAAATGAAGCGCAAGCTTCGGTAGGCAAGAGATCTAAATGCACGGATGGTAAAACGACCACTAAGCCCATCCAATCTAAACAGGACTTAATAATAAATCCAACAAAGCAAGGTGCTTCGGCATCTAAGGAAGTAAAGTCTTCCTCTGCAGTAAAGTCTGCGTTGACTCAATCGATTAAGGAAACTCAATCATTGAAGTCCAGAATGGCCGAAGGGGAGCCGAAAAATCTTGAAAAGGCACCCTGCGTATCGGCTGGAAATCCTCCTGTACTTCAACGTACAACAGGGTCTCGAGATCCGGCTTATCTTGATGAGGAAGATCTACCGCGTCCCATGAAAATGAGTCAACATGACAATCCTTCGAGATATTTATCAGACTTCCAGCAGACTGTTCCCTTGGTTCATGAAAGTGATCCATTGGTTCAAACCACTTCTCTTCCGGATTCTGAATCTCAGGGTCTGGAGGAAGAGTCTTTAACTGAAAGAGATGTGCCACCTCATGGTATATCAATGATTTCAGGAGTCGGGGATAGCAATATCTCTGCGAGAACTAAACATACGGGTAGTTCTACTACTCTGTCAGAGTCCCATGAGACCAAAGTCATGGAGGCGGATGCTTCGAAAGAAACTTCGCCGGTGATAACTCCGGTTGTTACCCAACCTCCATCAGAAGGGGATATCACGAATCTGACTAGTAGTATGTACAGCCCTACATATAAGAATAATACCGCACAATCCTCCTTACCTGCCCTCACGGCAACTCAAACACTTCCACCGACATCGCCTTCAACAGTTGCTGCTGATGCTGCTTTTGTTCATGGTTACACTGTTGTTTCACCAACTGGGTCACCTTATCGAAGTTCAAATAGATATGGATTACAGTATCTCTCTAACAATGAGGTGGAGGAGCTCTATCTTGCTGAGTTTGCTAAACGAACTGATCTTGATGAAGTTCGCGAAACTATGATGATTTATCTTGAGCAAGCAAGGATAGTGTATCCTTTATCTCCATGCAAGTCACCTGGACCAATTCACATGCCTGATCATGATGATTTCGATCCCGACAATCTTCATGAGGGGGAGAATAGACAAGGTGGTTATCGGTCCAGTGTTTTTCAAAGATCAACTTATGAAGCTTGTACATCTAGTCAACAGAAGGATAAAGATGTTGTTGATATATCTGATTCCAGTGATGAAATTGAAGAAATTCAGTGTGAAAGTTTTCTAGATGAATCAGAAAGTCAGAGAGAGGGTGACTCAGGAATGTTAATGATTATGGATTCAGCTGATATATCAGAGAAAAAATTAACTCAAGAGGACAATCAAAACTTTGACAACATTGAAGATATTTTGAAGGGGTCATCGAGTGTCACCAATGAATTCAATGATCATCAATTTGTTAATTTGACATCTCCAACTGACGAATTTGGAATACACTTCGAAAAGGAGATTTTCTCTAATGGCAAAGAAAATACCACGACTCCTCCCGATTTGAATGTTCCTTTTCAAATTGCAAAGATTGTTCTTGAACGTGATGCAAATTAACAACTGAGTGAGGATGAAGAGAAAAATATTCTTCGTTTACCATTCATTGAACAATAAGCATATAGAATTTATGGTGATTCTGATTTCGTCCTTTCTGCATCAATGAGTGTTCTGGGTGCATGGAAATATCATAAGAAACCAGAATTTCTCAAAGCTTATCTGAGTGTTCGTGACAAATTCAAATTGAAGAATGAAGAGAAACTTCAAATTCAGCGGAGTTCAGAGATTAAAAGCATAAATAAGATTTTGATGATTAATAAGGATGGAGTGAAGATGCCATTGTTTCAAGTTACAAGAATGGATGATGAGGATTATCAATTCTCAGAAGCGGATTTTGATAAACTGAAGATGGATGACATTATTTTCATTTACAACTATCTGATTAACTTGAATGAATCTGCAACAATTTATCATGCTACTGCAATGAAGGCAGTCTACAGGTTTATTCTTGATTCGATGAAATGGATGTCAGTTCATGATTTTCAGTTGGGATTGGAATCTGGACACAAAAGCTCAGAATCAAACCACCAAATCAAGTGATTGAAGAGCTAAGATACATGTCCTTACTTGAAGTGAGCGACTGTCCATATGGGTTTGTATTTGTCAATTCTCACTATACAAAGATCTTCATCAGAGTCTCAGATTTCAGAAGATACTCAGACGGAACGTTGATGTATGCTTTCAAGTACATGAGATGGAGATTGATCAATAACTGCTATTCAACTGAAGATATTGAGATTGAAAAATACATTCTCACAAGATTAAAAAGTCGTCTCAAAACAAGAGTGAATATACGAAGATATGAGAATCTCAAGGGATTCAAATCTAAAGTTCACTTCAGAGGAACAAAGTTCCTTTAGATGTTTCAAAATAGGATTATGTTGTAAAGTTCACACTTAACACTAAGGGGGAGATTGTTAGGACCCCGAAGTTGTATAGTGTTAATGTGAAAATAAGCTTAAATGAAGGTTCCTTAGAAGAGGGCTATATAAGGAACCTAAGTAGTCCTAATTAGATAGCCATTGCATTGTAACCGAGTTCTAGAAGCTGTGGAATATAATTGTACCGATTCTCTCTAATACCGAGTCTCATGCTTACATACCGAATCTCTCTTTATCTTATCATTTCTCTCAATCTCAACATGATCTGACCTATCAATTATTATTATTATTATTAAAAGTATCATTAATATTAAAACTATCATTTTTATTAAAATTATCATTTTAATAGAAATATCATTGTTATTATAAAATATCATTATTATTATCATTTTAGTATTATTATTATTAAAAGTTATCATTTTGAATAGAATTATTATTTTTATAAAATATTATTATTATTAAAGTTAATAATAAAAAGTATCATTATTATTAAAATTATCATGGTTATAATTATCATTTTATCATAATTAATATCATCATTAATAAATATAAATATTGTTATTATTAGTAGAATAATAATAATAATTATTATTAAAAAATAATAGAACTTTTATTTATTATTATTATTATCAATATTATTTTACCAAATAAAAATGTGATACAAAGATATTTTTACCATACGTAATATAATTACATTAATAACACAATACTACCATATTTTTATGATATTAAGTGAACTTTATAAATCTTATTATCTGAGATATATAAAAATATATTTTTATTATATATAAAGTTTAATATAAATTTTAATTATTAATAATTGACTTGTATTATTTACTCTATTAAAAATATGATAAATATATTTAAATATATATAATGACTATATTTATGTATATAATAAACATGTATAGATTTTGGAAGTCATTTTGGGTCAAATTGACTTTTTGTTGACTTTTGCATGATAATTTCGAGCATTAGAATTGTGATACACTACGAATTGACCTAAATTGTTAGACATATATTGACCAACATATAAATATATATACTTAATTTAGGTTCGTGAATCTGAGGCCAACCCTGCACTTGTTCAGTGCCGTCATATGCATAATTGCTACGAAATACAGTATTGTGAGTTTCATTTGCTCCTTTTTAAATGCTTCTGCAATATATATTTTTGGGACTGAGAATACATGCGCTGTTTTTGTAGTGACCCGAACTTTTCCATGTTTATATATATTAATTGAGATTGATATTTACATGATTAAATGTTTCCAACATGTTAAGCAATCAAACTTGTTAAGACTTGATTAATTGAAATATGTTTCATATAGACAATTGACCACCCAAGTTGATCGGTGATTCACGAACGTTAAAACTTGTAAAAACTATATGATGACATATATATGGATATATATATATATAGTTAACATGATACTATGATAAGAAAACATATCATAAAGTATATTAACAATGAACTACATATGTAAAAACAAGACTACTAACTTAATGATTTTTAAACGAGACATATATGTAACGATTATCGTTGTAAAGACATTTAATGTATATATATCATATTAAGAGATATTCATACATGATAATATCATGGTAATATAATAATTTAAAATCTCATTTGATATTATAAACATTGGGTTAACAACATTTAACAAGATCGTTAACCTAAAGGTTTCAAAACAACACTTACATGTAACGACTAACGATGACTTAACGACTCAGTTAAAATGTATATACATGTAGTGTTTTAATATGTATTTATACACTTTTGAAAGACTTCAATACACTTATCAAAATACTTCTACTTAACAAAAATGCTTACAACTACATCCTCGTTCAGTTTCATCAACAATTCTACTCGTATGCACCCGTATTCGTACTCGTACAATACACAGCTTTTAGATGTATGTACTATTGGTATATACACTCCAATGATCAGCTCTTAGCAGCCCATGTGAGTCACCTAACACATGTGGGAACCATCATTTGGCAACTAGCATGAAATATCTCATAAAATTACAAAAATATGAGTAATCATTCATGACTTATTTACATGAAAACAAAATTACATATCCTTTATATCTAATCCATACACCAACGACCAAAAACACCTACAAACACTTTCATTCTTCAATTTTCTTCATCTAATTGATCTCTCTCAAGTTCTATCTTCAAGTTCTAAGTGTTCTTCATAAATTCCAAAAGTTCTAGTTTCATAAAATCAAGAATACTTTCAAGTTTGCTAGCTCACTTCCAATCTTGTAAGGTGATCATCCAACCTCAAGAAATCTTTGTTTCTTACAGTAGGTTATCATTCTAATACAAGTTAATAATCATATTCAAACTTTGGTTCAATTTCTATAACTATAACAATCTTATTTCAAGTGATGATCTTACTTGAACTTGTTTTCGTGTCATGATTCTGCTTCAAGAACTTCGAGCCATCCAAGGATCCATTGAAGCTAGATCCATTTTTCTCTTTTCCAGTAGGTTTATCCAAGGAAATTAAGGTAGTAATGATGTTCATAACATCATTCGATTCATACATATAAAGCTATCTTATTCGAAGGTTTAAACTTGTAATCACTAGAACATAGTTTAGTTAATTCTAAACTTGTTCGCAAACAAAAGTTAATCCTTCTAACTTGACTTTTAAAATCAACTAAACACATGTTCTATATCTATATGATATGCTAACTTAATGATTTAAAACCTGGAAACACGAAAAACACCGTAAAACCGGATTTACGCCGTCGTAGTAACACCGCGGGCTGTTTTGGGTTAGTTAATTAAAAACTATGATAAACTTTGATTTAAAAGTTGTTATTCTGAGAAAATGATTTTTATTATGAACATGAAACTATATCCAAAAATTATGGTTAAACTCAAAGTGGAAGTATGTTTTCTAAAATGGTCATCTAGACGTCGTTCTTTCGACTGAAATGACTACCTTTACAAAAACGACTTGTAACTTATTTTTCCGACTATAAACCTATACTTTTTCTGTTTAGATTCATAAAATAGAGTTCAATATGAAATCATAGCAATTTGATTCACTCAAAACGGATTTAAAATGAAGAAGTTATGGGTAAAACAAGATTGGATAATTTTTCTCATTTTAGCTACGTGAAAATTGGTAACAAATCTATTCCAACCATAACTTAATCAACTTGTATTGTATATTATGTAATCTTGAGATACCATAGACACGTATACAATGTTTCGACCTATCATGTCGACACATCTATATATATTTCGGAACAACCATAGACACTCTATATGTGAATGTTGGAGTTAGCTATACAGGGTTGAGGTTGATTCCAAAATATATATAGTTTGAGTTGTGATCAATACTGAGATACGTATACACTGGGTCGTGGATTGATTCAAGATAATATTTATCGATTTATTTCTGTACATCTAACTGTGGACAACTAGTTATAGGTTACTAACGAGGACAGCTGACTTAATAAACTTAAAACATCAAAATATATTAAAAGTGTTGTAAATATATTTTGAACATACTTTAATATATATGTATATATTGTTATAGGTTCGTGAATCAACAGTGGCCAAGTCTTACTTCCCGACGAAGTAAAAATCTGTGAAAGTGAGTTATAGTCCCACTTTTAAAATCTAATATTTTTGGGATGAGAATACATGCAGGTTTTATAAATGATTTACAAAATAGACACAAGTACGTGAAACTACATTCTATGGTTGAATTATCGAAATCGAATATGCCCCTTTTTATTAAGTCTGGTAATCTAAGAATTAGGGAACAGACACCCTAATTGACGCGAATCCTAAAGATAGATCTATTGGGCCTAACAAACCCCATCCAAAGTACCGGATGCTTTAGTACTTCGAAATTTATATCATATCCGAAGGGTGTCCCGGAATGATGGGGATATTCTTATATATGCATCTTGTTATTGTCGGTTACCAGGTGTTCACCATATGAATGATTTTTATCTCTATGTATGGGATGTGTATTGAAATATGAAATCTTGTGGTCTATTGTTACGATTTGATATATATAGGTTAAACCTATAACTCACCAACATTTTTGTTGACGTTTAAAGCATGTTTATTCTCAGGTGAATATTAAGAGCTTCCGCTGTTGCATACTAAAATAAGGACAAGATTTGGAGTCCATGTTTGTATGATATTGTGTAAAAACTGCATTCAAGAAACTGATTTCGATGTAACATATTTGTATTGTAAACCATTATGTAATGGTCGTGTGTAAACAGGATATTTTAGATTATCATTATTTGATAATCTACGTAAAGCTTTTTAAACCTTTATTTATGAAATAAAGGTTATGGTTTGTTTTAAAAATGAATGCAGTCTTTGAAAAACGTCTCATATAGAGGTCAAAACCTCGCAACGAAATCAATTAATATGGAACGTTTTTAATCAATAAGAACGGGACATTTCAGTTGGTATCCGAGCGTTGGTCTTAGAGAACCAGAAAATTTGCATTAGTGTGTCTTATCGAGTTTGTTAGGATGCATTAGTGAGTCTGGACTTCGACCGTGTTTTCTTTAAAAATGATTGCTTAACATTTTTGTTGGAAACTATATATTTTTAACATATGAATATTATGTGATATATTAATCTCTTAACGTGTTTGATATTATGTGATAGATGTCTACCTCTAGAACAAGTCCCATTGACTCACCTAATAATAATGAAGAGTCAAATGTAAATTGGAATGATTTGTGGACTGATTCACAAGTTCCCGAAGAGGAACCGGAAGAAGAGTCGGAACCGGAAGAAGAATCGGAACCGGAAGAAGAATCGGAACCGGATGAAGAAATAGAACCAGTGGGGGAAATAATAAAACGGTTAAGTAAAAGAAAATCCTCAACCAACCGACCAAAGTTAATTATGGTCAATGGTGTTTCCGCCAAGGAAGCAAAATATTGGGAGGATTACCAATTCTCCGATGAATCGGATTCCGACGAGAATTCCGATGATGTTATAGAAATTACCCCAACTGAATTTAAAAAGGCAAAAGAAAATAATAAGGGAAAGGGCATAAAAATAGAGAAATCTAATTCCAACCCCGATGAACTTTATATGTATCGTCTACCCCCGAAGTCCTTAAGTTGTAACAATGACCCGGGAACCTCTAAACCACCAGGTTTTTCTAAACCAATGTGGACAACGACGGCTCGTATTAGGGGAACATCATATATCCCTAGAAACTTGGCAAAACGAACCAAAACCGAAGAAGAAGAAACGAGCGAGTCGGAATAAGATAGTTGTATTCGTGTGGTGTAATATATGTAATATAGTGTTCTTATGCTTTATGATATATGTAAAAATTGCTTGTATTAATAAGTATTTTTTTATGAAACTAACTCTTGTCTATTTTACAGTTTAAAAACACAAAATGGATAGACAACCCAATATTTTAAGAGACCTACCCGGAGACATGATTGATGAAATCTTGTCTAGAGTCGGCCAGAATTCTTCGGCACAACTATTTAAGGCGAGATCAGTTTGTAAGACATTCGAAGAACGTTCCAAGAATGTCTTGGTTTATAAGAGACTTTCGTTTGAAAGATGGGGGATATCACATTGGGAAACCCATAAGTTACGATGTGTTTACTTTGACGCATATATTGCGGGGAACCCAAATGCTATTTTACGCAACGGGTTAAGAAATTATTTTGACTCAATATATCCGAATATTGGACTTCGTGATTTAGAAAAAGCGGCTAACATGCAACATAAAGAAGCATGTTATGCTTACGGATTAGTAATGTTCGCTTCTCACCAAAGTGAGAACAAGAACATCGGGCTACAACTATTAAACAAAACGTTTCCACAAGTGACGGAGTCGGTAATTGGGGTAAGAAATGAGGTTTTTAGATTATTACGGGACTGTTGGACATTACGTAACCCTCGTCCCTTTGATGACGTTACAACACGCTGTCTTATCAACGACCATAACGGTTATGTTGCACAAGACCAAGGATGGGAAGTAGTCCTAGTAAAACCAGAATGCATGACTTGTTTCTGGACGTATGAATTACGTGTCTTTATTGCCTTTGCTGAACGACTTGTGTACTAGCTAGAATTGTCTTCACAACTATCTTGTATCAAAGTTATTGTGTGCTATATTTCATGCTTTATGTAAAATAAGCGGTATTGTAAGTTTGTAAAATATTGTATAAAAGTTTGAACGCGAAATATTATTACAATCAGTTTTTCATATAGAATTGTAGTAGTTGAATTGTATATTAGCTACTAAGTATGAACTTAACGGGTAGGTACTACCCGAATTTAAACTTATAAAACGCTAATATGAAGAAAAAGCTTTTATAAATGAGTTCATATTATGCTACAAAATACTATTAACTACTCTTAATATTCTGTATGATTAACTTGTTCCATTTAACTATTTTGAAGGAAATGGCACCGACTACTCGACACACCGTGAATATGAATGAAGAGGAATTCCGTACTTTTCTAGCTTCAAACATAGCCGCAGTACAGGCTGCGCTACATACCAACAATAACCTTGGATCTAGCAGTACAGGAAATCGTGTAGGATGCACCTACAAAGAATTCACTGCCTGCAAACCTTTGGAATTTGATGGAACCGAAGGACCGATCGGATTGAAACGGTGGACCGAGAAGGTTGAATCGGTGTTTGCCATAAGTAAGTGTACTGAAGAGGACAAAGTGAAGTACGCTACGCATACCTTCACAGGTTCTGCGTTAACATGGTGGAATACCTATCTAGAGCAAGTGGGACAAGATGATGCGTACGCACTACCGTGGTCAGCATTCAAGCACTTGATGAACGAGAAGTACCGTCCCAGAACCGAGGTCAATAAGCTCAAGACAGAACTTAGAGGGTTACGAACCCAAGGATTTGATATTACCACGTACGAAAGACGATTCACAGAATTGTGCCTATTGTGTCCGGGAGCATTCGAAGATGAGGAAGAGAAGATCGACGCGTTTGTGAAAGGATTACCGGAAAGAATCCAAGAAGATATAAGTTCACACGAGCCCGCCTCCATACAACAGGCATGTAGAATGGCTCACAAACTAGTGAACCAGATTGAAGAAAGAATTAAAGAACAGACTGCTGAAGAGGCCAATGTGAAGCAAGTCAAAAGAAAGTGGGAGGAAAACGGTGATAAGAATCACCAATACAACAACAACAGCAATTACAACAATAATCGCAACAATTATCCCAACAATCGCAACATCAATCGCAACTACAACAAACGGCCCAACAACAACAACAACAACAACAACAGCAACTACAACAATCATCCCAACAACAATAATAACCGCAACAACAACAACAATCAGAAGCAACTATTCCAAAGGTGTGAAAAGAATCACTCGGGGTTCTGCACCAAATTTTGCAACAAGTGTAAAAGAAATGGTCATAGCGCGGCGAAGTGTGAGGTCTACGGACCAGGGGTTAATAGAACGAAAGGAACAAATGGTGTCGGAACGAGTAATGGCGGAGCAAGTAGTGTCGGAGCAAGTTATGCCAATGTAGTTTGTTATAAATGTGGAAAACCAGGCCACATTATTAGAAATTGCCCGAACCAGGAGAACACGAATGGACAAGGCCGTGGAAGAGTTTTCAATATTAATGCGGTAGAGGCACAGGAAGACCCGGAGCTTGTTACGGGTACGTTTCTTATTGACAATAAATCTGCTTACGTTTTATTTGATTCGGGTGCGGATAGAAGCTATATGAGTAGAGATTTTTGTGCTAAATTAAGTTGTCCATTGACGCCTTTGGATAGTAAATTTTTACTCGAATTAGCAAATGGTAAATTAATTTCAGCAGATAATATATGTCGGAATCGAGAAATTAAACTGGTTAGCGAAACATTTAAGATTGATTTGATACCAGTAGAGTTAGGGAGTTTTGATGTGATAATCGGTATGGACTGGTTGAAAGAACAAAAATGCAATTCGCATTATACGAGAAAAAGGAAAACCCTTAATGGTGTACGGAGAAAAGGGCAACACGAAGCTACATCTTATTAGTAATTTGAAGGCACAAAAACTAATAAGAAAAGGTTGCTATGCTGTTCTAGCACACGTCGAGAAAGTACAAACTGAAGAAAAGAGCATCAATGATGTTCCCATTGCAAAAGAATTTCCCGATGTATTTCCGAAAGAATTACCGGGATTACCCCCACATCGATCCGTTGAATTTCAAATAGATCTTGTACCAGGAGCTGCACCAATAGCTCGTGCTCCTTACAGACTCGCACCCAGCGAGATGAAAGAACTGCAAAGCCAATTACAAGAACTTTTAGAGCGTGGTTTCATTCGACCAAGCACATCACCGTGGGGAGCTCCTGTTTTGTTTGTCAAGAAGAAAGATGGTACATTCAGGTTGTGTATCGACTACCGAGAGTTGAACAAACTTACCATCAAGAACCGCTACCCACTACCGAGAATCGACGACTTATTTGATCAACTACAAGGCTCGTCTGTTTATTCAAAGATTGACTTACGTTCCGGGTATCATCAAATGCGGGTGAAAGAAGATGATATTCCAAAGACTGCTTTCAGAACACGTTACGGTCATTACGAGTTTATGGTCATGCCGTTTGGTTTAACTAATGCACCAGCTGTGTTCATGGACCTTATGAACCGAGTGTGTGGACCATACCTTGACAAGTTTGTCATTGTTTTCATTGATGACATACTTATTTACTCAAAGAATGACCAAGAACACGGTGAACATTTGAGAAAGGTGTTAGAAGTATTGAGGAAGGAAGAATTGTACGCTAAGTTTTCAAAGTGTGCATTTTGGTTGGAAGAAGTTCAATTCCTCGGTCACATAGTGAACAAAGAAGGTATTAAGGTGGATCCGGCAAAGATAGAAACTGTTGAAAAGTGGGAAACCCCGAAAACTCCGAAACACATACGCCAGTTTTTAGGACTAGCTGGTTACTACAGAAGGTTCATCCAAGACTTTTCCAGAATAGCAAAACCCTTGACTGCATTAACGCATAAAGGGAAGAAATTTGAATGGAATGATGAACAAGAGAAAGCGTTTCAGTTATTGAAGAAAAAGCTAACTACGGCACCTATATTGTCATTGCCTGAAGGGAATGATGATTTTGTGATTTATTGTGATGCATCAAAGCAAGGTCTCGGTTGTGTATTAATGCAACGAACGAAGGTGATTGCTTATGCGTCTAGACAATTGAAGATTCACGAACAAAATTATACGACGCATGATTTGGAATTAGGCGCGGTTGTTTTTGCATTAAAGACTTGGAGGCACTACTTATATGGGGTCAAAAGTATTATATATACCGACCACAAAAGTCTTCAACACATATTTAATCAGAAACAACTGAATATGAGGCAGCGTAGGTGGATTGAATTATTGAATGATTACGACTTTGAGATTCGTTACCACCCGGGGAAGGCAAATGTGGTAGCCGATGCCTTGAGCAGGAAGGACAGAGAACCCATTCGAGTAAAATCTATGAATATAATGATTCATAATAACATTACTACTCAAATAAAGGAGGCGCAACAAGGAGTTTTAAAAGAGGGAAATTTAAAGGATGAAATACCCAAAGGATCGGAGAAGCATCTTAATATTCGGGAAGACGGAACCCGGTATAGGGCTGAAAGGATTTGGGTATCAAAATTTGGAGATATGAGAGAAATGGTACTTAGAGAAGCTCATAAAACCAGATACTCAATACATCCTGGAACGGGGAAGATGTACAAGGATCTCAAGAAACATTTTTGGTGGCCGGGTATGAAAGCCGATGTTGCTAAATACGTAGGAGAATGTTTGACGTGTTCTAAGGTCAAAGCTGAGCATCAGAAACCATCAGGTCTACTTCAACAACCCGAAATCCCGGAATGGAAATGGGAAAACATTACCATGGATTTCATCACTAAATTGCCAAGGACTGCAAGTGGTTTTGATACTATTTGGGTAATAGTTGATCGTCTCACCAAATCAGCACACTTCCTACCAATAAGAGAAGATGACAAGATGGAGAAGTTAGCACGACTGTATTTGAAGGAAGTCGTCTCCAGACATGGAATACCAATCTCTATTATCTCTGATAGGGATGGCAGATTTATTTCAAGATTCTGGCAGACATTACAGCAAGCATTAGGAACTCGTCTAGACATGAGTACTGCCTATCATCCACAAACTGATGGGCAGAGCGAAAGGACGATACAAACGCTTGAAGACATGCTACGAGCATGTGTTATTGATTTCGGAAACAGTTGGGATCGACATCTACCGTTAGCAGAATTTTCCTACAACAACAGCTACCATTCAAGCATTGAGATGGCGCCGTTTGAAGCACTTTATGGTAGAAAGTGCAGGTCTCTGATTTGTTGGAGTGAAGTGGGGGATAGACAGATTACGGGTCCGGAGATTATACAAGAAACTACCGAGAAGATCATCCAAATTCAACAACGGTTGAAAACCGCCCAAAGTCGACAAAAGAGCTACGCTGACATTAAAAGAAAAGATATAGAATTTGAAATTGGAGAGATGGTCATGCTTAAAGTTGCACCTTGGAAAGGCGTTGTTCGATTTGGTAAACGAGGGAAATTAAATCCAAGGTATATTGGACCATTCAAGATTATTGATCGTGTCGGACCAGTAGCTTACCGACTAGAGTTACCTCAACAACTCGCGGCTGTACATAACACTTTCCACGTCTCAAATTTAAAGAAATGTTTTGCTAAAGAAGATCTCACTATTCCGTTAGATGAAATCCAAATCAACGAAAAACTTCAATTCATCGAAGAACCCGTCGAAATAATGGATCGTGAGGTTAAAAGACTTAAGCAAAACAAGATACCAATTGTTAAGGTTCGATGGAATGCTCGTAGAGGACCCGAGTTCACCTGGGAGCGTGAAGATCAGATGAAGAAGAAATACCCGCATCTATTTCCAGAAGATTCGTCAACACCTTCAACAGCTTAAAATTTCGGGACGAAATTTATTTAACGGGTAGGTACTGTAGTGACCCGAACTTTTCCATGTTTATATATATTAATTGAGATTGATATTTACATGATTAAATGTTTCCAACATGTTAAGCAATCAAACTTGTTAAGACTTGATTAATTGAAATATGTTTCATATAGACAATTGACCACCCAAGTTGATCGGTGATTCACGAACGTTAAAACTTGTAAAAACTATATGATGACATATATATGGATATATATATATATAGTTAACATGATACTATGATAAGAAAACATATCATAAAGTATATTAACAATGAACTACATATGTAAAAACAAGACTACTAACTTAATGATTTTTAAACGAGACATATATGTAACGATTATCGTTGTAAAGACATTTAATGTATATATATCATATTAAGAGATATTCATACATGATAATATCATGGTAATATAATAATTTAAAATCTCATTTGATATTATAAACATTGGGTTAACAACATTTAACAAGATCGTTAACCTAAAGGTTTCAAAACAACACTTACATGTAACGACTAACGATGACTTAACGACTCAGTTAAAATGTATATACATGTAGTGTTTTAATATGTATTTATACACTTTTGAAAGACTTCAATACACTTATCAAAATACTTCTACTTAACAAAAATGCTTACAACTACATCCTCGTTCAGTTTCATCAACAATTCTACTCGTATGCACCCGTATTCGTACTCGTACAATACACAGCTTTTAGATGTATGTACTATTGGTATATACACTCCAATGATCAGCTCTTAGCAGCCTATGTGAGTCACCTAACACATGTGGGAACCATCATTTGGCAACTAGCATGAAATATCTCATAAAATTACAAAAATATGAGTAATCATTCATGACTTATTTACATGAAAACAAAATTACATATCCTTTATATCTAATCCATACACCAACGACCAAAAACACCTACAAACACTTTCATTCTTCAATTTTCTTCATCTAATTGATCTCTCTCAAGTTCTATCTTCAAGTTCTAAGTGTTCTTCATAAATTCCAAAAGTTCTAGTTTCATAAAATCAAGAATACTTTCAAGTTTGCTAGCTCACTTCCAATCTTGTAAGGTGATCATCCAACCTCAAGAAATCTTTGTTTCTTACAGTAGGTTATCATTCTAATACAAGGTAATAATCATATTCAAACTTTGGTTCAATTTCTATAACTATAACAATCTTATTTCAAGTGATGATCTTACTTGAACTTGTTTTCGTGTCATGATTCTGCTTCAAGAACTTCGAGCCATCCAAGGATCCATTGAAGCTAGATCCATTTTTCTCTTTTCCAGTAGGTTTATCCAAGGAAATTAAGGTAGTAATGATGTTCATAACATCATTCGATTCATACATATAAAGCTATCTTATTCGAAGGTTTAAACTTGTAATCACTAGAACATAGTTTAGTTAATTCTAAACTTGTTCGCAAACAAAAGTTAATCCTTCTAACTTGACTTTTAAAATCAACTAAACACATGTTCTATATCTATATGATATGCTAACTTAATGATTTAAAACCTGGAAACACGAAAAACACCGTAAAACCGGATTTACGCCGTCGTAGTAACACCGCGGGCTGTTTTGGGTTAGTTAATTAAAAACTATGATAAACTTTGATTTAAAAGTTGTTATTCTGAGAAAATGATTTTTATTATGAACATGAAACTATATCCAAAAATTATGGTTAAACTCAAAGTGGAAGTATGTTTTCTAAAATGGTCATCTAGACGTCGTTCTTTCGACTGAAATGACTACCTTTACAAAAACGACTTGTAACTTATTTTTCCGACTATAAACCTATACTTTTTCTGTTTAGATTCATAAAATAGAGTTCAATATGAAATCATAGCAATTTGATTCACTCAAAACGGATTTAAAATGAAGAAGTTATGGGTAAAACAAGATTGGATAATTTTTCTCATTTTAGCTACGTGAAAATTGGTAACAAATCTATTCCAACCATAACTTAATCAACTTGTATTGTATATTATGTAATCTTGAGATACCATAGACACGTATACAATGTTTCGACCTATCATGTCGACACATCTATATATATTTCGGAACAACCATAGACACTCTATATGTGAATGTTGGAGTTAGCTATACAGGGTTGAGGTTGATTCCAAAATATATATAGTTTGAGTTGTGATCAATACTGAGATACGTATACACTGGGTCGTGGATTGATTCAAGATAATATTTATCGATTTATTTCTGTACATCTAACTGTGGACAACTAGTTATAGGTTACTAACGAGGACAGCTGACTTAATAAACTTAAAACATCAAAATATATTAAAAGTGTTGTAAATATATTTTGAACATACTTTAATATATATGTATATATTGTTATAGGTTCGTGAATCAACAGTGGCCAAGTCTTACTTCCCGACGAAGTAAAAATCTGTGAAAGTGAGTTATAGTCCCACTTTTAAAATCTAATATTTTTGGGATGAGAATACATGCAGGTTTTATAAATGATTTACAAAATAGACACAAGTACGTGAAACTACATTCTATGGTTGAATTATCGAAATCGAATATGCCCCTTTTTATTAAGTCTGGTAATCTAAGAATTAGGGAACAGACACCCTAATTGACGCGAATCCTAAAGATAGATCTATTGGGCCTAACAAACCCCATCCAAAGTACCGGATGCTTTAGTACTTCGAAATTTATATCATATCCGAAGGGTGTCCCGGAATGATGGGGATATTCTTATATATGCATCTTGTTATTGTCGGTTACCAGGTGTTCACCATATGAATGATTTTTATCTCTATGTATGGGATGTGTATTGAAATATGAAATCTTGTGGTCTATTGTTACGATTTGATATATATAGGTTAAACCTATAACTCACCAACATTTTTGTTGACGTTTAAAGCATGTTTATTCTCAGGTGAATATTAAGAGCTTCCGCTGTTGCATACTAAAATAAGGACAAGATTTGGAGTCCATGTTTGTATGATATTGTGTAAAAACTGCATTCAAGAAACTGATTTCGATGTAACATATTTGTATTGTAAACCATTATGTAATGGTCGTGTGTAAACAGGATATTTTAGATTATCATTATTTGATAATCTACGTAAAGCTTTTTAAACCTTTATTTATGAAATAAAGGTTATGGTTTGTTTTAAAAATGAATGCAGTCTTTGAAAAACGTCTCATATAGAGGTCAAAACCTCGCAACGAAATCAATTAATATGGAACGTTTTTAATCAATAAGAACGGGACATTTCAGTTTTTACAACTGTTTTATGAAATAGATATAAGTACTTGAAATTACATTCTATGGTTGAATTATTATACCGGATATCACCCTTTTTAGCTTGGAAGCCTAAGAATTTGGGAACAGACCCCCAAATTGACGCGAATCCTGAAGATAGATATATGGACTTTGACACGTCCCATCCAGGTTATGGATGCTTTAGTACTTTAATTTTTATATACAGACGAGTGTACTTGTATATTTGGGGATATTCTAGATGCATTTTGTTAATGTCAGTTACCAGGTGTTTAGCATATGAATGATTTTTGCAGATGAGTGTTCCTGTAGTAAACTACGAAAATGAAATCTTGTGGTCTATTAAAACTATGGAATGATTGATTACGATAAACTAATGAACTCACCAACCTTTTGGTTGACACTTTTAAGCATGTTTATTCTCAGGTATTAAAGAAACCTTCCGCAGTGCATTTGCTCATTTTAAAGATATTACTTGAAGTCATTCATGGCATATTTCAAGAGATGTTGCATTCGAGTCGTTGAAGTCATCAAGATTATTATTAAGTCATTTATAGTTTGGATATATTGGGAAATGGTATGCATATTGTCAACTATCGTTGTAATGAAAGTTATCTTTTAAAAACGAATGCAATGTTTGTAAAATTTATCATATAGAGGTCAAATACCTCGCAATGTACCATATGTTATTGTATTCGTCCTTATGGATTAGGACGGGTTGCTTCAATCCTGACCGGTGACGCCAGCCAGCAACTGCCTTCTCTGCCGGGGTGTGCCGGCGGGGAGAGGAAGGTTAGCCTCTTGAGAACAGATACACGTTTTTCCTCCATAATGTGTGGGGTCCTCCATGATTCGGCATATTGCCTATCTCGAGTGCCTTCATTCTCGGGAAAAGGGTGTCGGGTAGATTGAACCGTTACCACGCCTTGCCGGGTTTGTAGCTTGAGTATACCATGAGAGGTAGACGCTATTGCACCGAACTTCCTGAAGAATTTTCTTCCTAGTATTATGTTTATAGCAGTCACAGATTTAATGACATAAATGTCAATGATTTCACTACGGAGGTAGGTTGAGTACCCACCGTGACCGTTGCCTTGAGCCTACCTATGGGTTCTTCAGTGAAACCCGTGAATCCAGAAATGACGGCATTAGATTGTCTCATCTTCCTTCCGACACACATTGGGAGCTGATATTGCTCCATTTAGATATGTTTATTACGCAATATCGACCTTTTGTTCAGTGTTGATGATCGTTGGGGCTTAAAAGTTATTTTCCTACACCAAAGTGTCAACTCAAGGCAAAATGCCTAACTTGGTGTAAAGTTAACCAAGAAATGCTCAAAAAGTACAAAGAAAATGACAAGTGTAGGAAACAGCTCTAAAAGCGCCACTCCAGACAAAGGAGCGTCGCTCCTCACAGCCCAACAGCACCGCACCTCAACTAAAAGCGGCACAATCACCCACGTTTTGTCTCCATTTCTTCTCAGTGAGCAGAAGCGCCGTTCTTCAAGACCAAAAGCGCCGCCCCTATCAGGCTAAAAGCGACGCACCTGCAGTTAAAGTGCCATTCCAGATTGAAGCCAAAAGCTACGCTCTTGAAGGAGAAACGGCGCTCCTGATGCTGTTTCAGCCCAATTTCTCACCACTATTAATAGAAAGTGATAGGTCATTTTTCAAGAGAGCTGCAGTTTTTACTCCGAACTTCACACACTAAACCCTAATTTCATCATCCATTAGAGTTCTAAGGTGATTTGGAGGAAGCAAGCTCAAGTTTCATCTTCATTATTGCTAGATCTTTCTATTGTTATCATTTTTTGGTTGTAATCTTTACTTTACTTTTACATATTTTGCATCAATGAGTTGTAATCTTCACTTTATCTTAATCTAGTTTGAATATTTGCTTGTAATCTTTTTTTATCTTCATTTATCTTTGAATCTTAGCTTGCAATCACTCAAGATGATGTTTATTGATGCTTTTATGATTATTGCTAGTGTAATCTTTGCTATGAGTAGCTAAATCACTTGTGTTTGCTTATCTATGAATCTTTAATGCATAAGTTGTGCCCTTAATCTATTGAATGAGGTTGTTTTGAATGAAAATACATGAGCTAGTGTTATTGAGTTAGCCATGAGGTCCATTGCTATGTTTGTTATTAGTTTTACTTTGATTACATAGGTTGAGTAGCTCTCTAAGTGATTTGATAAGTGAATCAATTTGTGCTTCAACACCTTTGGTGATCTAGACAACTAGAATAGGAATTTCAAGTGATTATGTTTCTAGGCTAAGTTGTTTTTCAATTTACCTTTGTTCATCATAGTGGTGTTTGACTATCTTAGGTGACTTTGATGGTTAAAGGGTTTTAAGTGATTTTAACCAGGGCATAATCTCAATAATCAACTCATACATTGCTTGATTTTGTGATACTAAGCTTATGTGAATTTGCAAGGTAAAATTAGATTAAGAACATTTACTAGTTCAAACAACTTAAGTGATAACAACTTGTGTAAAACAAGAGCCATCTAAGCATAAAGAGGATTAGATAAGTGAACACTCTCTATCATATTGATTGATTCTCATTTCTTAATTACTTGCTATTTGTTGCTAGTTAAGTTTTAGTTTGTTTATTGCAAAGTTTAGTTGTTAGTTGAGATCTCTCGCAAAACCCCGCCCAATCAAACAAACCCCCTAGGGTAACTATTGGTTTATAATACATAAACTTACACCGCTCTCACGGGACGAACTTGATAAGAATACTTACATTAAGTTCCATAATAACCGGGTTTTAAGTGCTCGATAGATTGTGCGTGCTTTTTGTAATATTTGCATCTTGTATAAATTTAGAGAGTTATGTTTGGTATATCCACGCCTCATCACACTTTCTTGGCACCGCTGCCGGGGAGCGTTTTGCTAAGTTAAGTTGTGTATTTGGTTCAAGCTTTTAGTTATTCGATCCTTTTGTAAGGATTCATCCTTACAAAAGTTACTTTTATTGTCTTTTATTTATTTTTTGTATTGGATAATCACTTGTGTTTGTGTTGTCTTTGAAGGTTAGGTCTTTTGGTGTATGAGAAGAAGATCCCAAAAGGATCAAGATTTCACACAACCATTTTCTGATCCTGAAAAACACGTACACGGGGTTTATAAGCGTAGAGAAGAACGGGATTTAAGGAAGAATTTTGAGGTTTTGCCATTTTGTTTGATAGAAATGGCGGAGAAGAAGAGGGTAATCCTCCAACGGTGGTTAATGAAGTAGTTGCAAACGATACAAATGACACTTTGATGTGGAATGTTAGAATGGTGGCACAAACGGTTGTGCCTCCGGCTATCACAAAACCAGCAATTGAAGCGGATAATTGGAAGATCGAGGGTAACTTTTTCACAATGTTCAAGGATAGACTCTTTCGCGGGTTAATAGATGAAAACCCTTTCGATCACATTCAATACTTTAATGATATTTGTGACATCTACAAGAACAAAGATGTCACCGAAGACGCTTTTAAGCTAAGGGCATTCCCCTTCGCTCTTGATGGAGAAGCTAAAGCTTGGTTAAGGAACTTGCCATCGGATTCTATTAGGTCTTTTCAAGATTTAAATGAGGCATTTATCAATCACTTTTTCCCACCTTCAAAGGTGGAACGTTTGAGAATGGAAATTAACGGGTTCACGCAAAGGGGAGATGAGTCTTTGTATGATGTGTGGGTGCGTTTCAAGAAGTTATTAAGAGCTTGCCCACCGCATGGTCTAAATAAGAAGGAGTACATCAATACGTTCTACCGGGGTACAAATTTTCCAATTAAGCAATATCTTGATTCATCTTCGGGTGGAGTGTTTATGTACAACTCACCCAATGTGGCCAAAAAGTTACTAGAAGACATCTCGATTAATACATATGAATGGACACCTTCACCAAGAGAATTGACGAGGAAGAATGTAGCTCAAGTGGAGAGTAAAAATGGGCAAGTTACCTTGGCAAGCTTGAATAATCAATTTCAATTATATGGAAAAGAGTTGAAGAAGCTACAACAAACGATCGTGGCGATGTAAGTCGGTTGTCAAAGGTGTGAAGGACCGCACCTCACCAAAAATTGTCCCCAAGTTAATCAATGTAATCACATTGACTTGGATGACATTCCTATTAATTCGGATGCTCACGTGAACTTTGTGAGTAACCAAAACTTTTAAAGAGGAGGAATTTCAACCCAAGACAACAATTCTTTCCAATCGAACAATAGCTACTACAACTCTAACCAAAAACAAGTGTCATTTAACACTCAAACCAACACACCTCCCGGATTCTCCGACCAAAACCGAAACCAAGGCTATAACTCCAACTATAACAAAAACCGACAAAACAACTTCTAATCCCACAATCAACAAAGTTACAACAATCAATCTTACAACAACCATTCCAACCCAAATTACCAAGGAAATCAAAGTTACCAAAACCAAGGTTATAGTCAACTACAAAATAACCAAGGTTACATTCAACAAAACCAACAAAGTCAACAAAATAACCAACCTTCCCAACCTTCTAAAAGCCTAGAGGAGATGATGCACACTTATATCAAGAAGGTGGAATCGACCGAAGCGTTATTGTTAAAGGAAAACGAGTTCTTGAAGCAACAAATTCGACACAACCAAGCCTCATTCCAAAACCTTGAGAGCAATGTTGGGAGACTTTCAAGTCAAGTTGCCGAAAGACCTCAAGGAACTTTTCCATCTAACACTCAAGTTAACCCATGCACCAACTACAATAATAACCGTAACAACCAACAAAACCAAAAAAACAACACCACTAGAGTTATTCTAATAGAGAGCAACAATACCAATCAAAACACCAACCAAGCAAGTTCATCAAATCCTAACAACAACTATGCTCAAGTGAATTCAATTTCTTTAATGGAAGAGGAGGATCGAACCGAGTCCCCTTAAGTTTTTGCATTTGATCTTGATGAGGGAGAGTTTGATTTAGACGAAGCTTTGGATATGGATATAATGAACTTCGAAGTGTTTAAGTTCTCGTATGATTCGGAAGAAGCAGAGTTTATTCCATATCAAATAAAAAGTGTTATGACGATGGAAGGTACCGAGTTGACATGCAAGGATCTAGAGGTTGAGTTGAAGAAGGTTGAATTGGGTGACTTGGAGAAGGAAGTAAAGGTAGAAAGCATCTTGGATACAAAAGAACGAAGCAAGGAAGTTAAGGAATCTACTATATCAATCGAAGGAAACAAGGAGACACCGGTCTCACAACCTCAACCATTGCCTCCTACACATCCAAAGGATGTGGATTGTAAGTTGACCCAAGTTGAAAATAACAATGTTTATGTTAAACTCCCCTTGGTGAAAGTGCTTGAAAACATGCCCAATTATGGGAAATTCTTGAAAGCACTTATGGCCAAGAAGGGAGAGGTTGAACAAGCATCCACCACTTTCTTACTTAAGGAGTGTGATGGAATTTTGAGAAAACGAAACTTATCAACTAAAATGGGCGATCCTGGACCTTTCCTAATACCATCCAAAGTAAACGGGTCGGAACCATTTACGTCTTTAGCCTAATCGGTGGCTAGCATAAATTTCATGCCCTTATCCATTTATAAAAAAACTCAGCCTAGGAGACCTTTCACCTACGAAAATGGGAGTGAAATTAATTGACCAATCAATTAACCCTAGCGTGGGGATCGTCGAGGACCTAATTGTCAAGGTAGGGGACATGGAATTTCCAACCAATTTTGTAATTGTTGATATAAAGGAAGACTCGGTTGTACCCCTAGTGTTGGGAAGGCCATTTTTGGCAACCACGGGTTCTTTCTTTGACTTTAGAACAGGGAAGTTGACCCTTAGAAACAAAGGAAAATGCGTAAGCATTAAGAGCAAAAGTGTTAAATTACCACCAAAACCTTCAACTACACCACAAGTTGTTGCTAGTGTGTAATGCACTACAAGCCCAAAACGAGTTGGTTCACCAACTAGATGTGGTGGTGGTTTGACCCGAAAAGTCCCAAGTAAGCTTAATCATAAAAATGATGTTCTTGATAAGTCAATGAGAAAGTTATATGGCCAAATTCATCATGTCTCATCCCAAAAGGATGAGAAGGTGAGAAAATGTTTAATGTCAAACTTGTCAAAACATGAAAAATACAAACTTAGGGAGTTAATCAAGGAGACCAAGGCGATTAATGATTGGGTAATGTAGGTAATGAATGAAAGTGGTCAAGGAAATGGTTCCCTTAGTTCAAGGGGAGGGGAGGTCTACCACCCTGGTGTTAGCTAAGACCCAAGTGGAAATTGAGTCGGGTGATAGACTCGTTAAACAATTTTCACAATACTGTTTATGCTTTTCTTTAATTGCATTGCATGTAGGATTGTATGATATTCTCTTTATTTAGTTGTTTTTGCATCTAGTTAACTTTTTTGCACTTTGTTAAATTGAAAAATCCAAAAATAGTTTGTTAATTGGTTAAACTGCACTTAAAAATGAGAAAAACTGCAATCAGGTGCAAAAGCGGCGCTTTTACTTGACAAGAGCGACGCTCTTGTTTCAAGAGCGACACTTTAACGTGTGTTTTGGAACCAATTTTGATCAGTAACCAAGAACGACGCTTTTGTATCTAGGAGCAACGCTTTTGGGTGTCTAAGAGCGACGCTTTTTCCTTAAAAGTGGCGCTTTTGCTCTCGCCAGGAGCGGCTCGCCTGGGTTAAAAGTGGCGCTTTTGTATCAGTTACTTAAACAATTCTGCACGAACCAAACCTCACTTTTTCACACCCAACTCCACTTTTCTCTCTAATAGCGGCGCATCCATAACCCTAATCTTCATAAATCGACCCATAACTTCAAATTACATCAATTTTCTTGCAAATCTTCATCATTTAATATGGGAAAAGTAAGAATCTATCATTTTAATTCGTTCTTTAACATGATTTGGGTGATTTTTACAATTTTTCTCTTTATGCTAAATTAGTAGATTGTGCTTGAATTATGATGTTAATGTTCAATTTGTTAATGAATCTAGACTACATTATTGTTGATTAACATGTTTTACATGCTTAGTTACACAGATTTCAACTTTGAAATTCTAGGGTTCATCCAATTTGGGGGTTTTTGATTTCGAGCCAAATTAGAGTGTTAAGTGTTGTTGTTGATGCTTAATTGTTAGTCTACCGTGATTATCTTGCTTTGAATCCATCATTCGTGCTTGTATGATTTGAAACTAAAAATTAGGGTTTATAAGCTAGGGTTTTGACTTGGTTTGACTAATTTGAGTATGTGATTAGTGATAATGTGCTTGTTTGCGGTATATTAATGTCATAACATGTAAAGTTGATATGATTTGATGAATACTCTTGTCATAGTCGAATTTTGAACTAATTAGGCTTTGACTAGGGTTGACTTTTTGCAACTTATTCATGTTGACCATGTTTGACCAAGAGAAGCTTGATAGTTGAATATATTACATGTTTAGCTTATGATACTACATGTTGTTAGACAATTTATTGCATGAGCTAAATGTGCAACTTTTTGTAAGAGTTTGAAATTTCACTAAGTTATTGGTCTTGTTTGATTTCACTTATTGCCATGTCTAAATGCAATTGTTTCATTCATGTTTGATATACACGTACATGCTTTACATGATGAATCCAATTGTGATTTTTTTTTTAAATTAACTTGGAAATTATGATTGGAATTTGAAAGTAAATTGTTGTGTGCTAACTTTTATCTCTCCACAATGTTTTTCTTTATTATCTTGCTGTGCAGACTAATGATCCACCAAGGTCACATAGTTCACAGGGTGGCTCAGGTAGTGGGAAACGTCAGAAAAGTATCGGTGTTAATTGAAGGGGTAAATGCCCAGTTCAGGAGACTGAGGATGAGGAAATGCCACAAGTCCCAGAGGATATCCAAAGGCTTTCCACAGACCATTGGCTACAACAAATTTTGCTTTACCTACATTTTTGGGATGGCTTGGAGATTAGGCTCAAGGAGACTTTCTATCCTGGGAAAACCATTGATTGGTCCTTTTTGGACGAGGGCGGTTTTACAAATGAGACTGAGCGTCTTTTCGATGCTCCATATGCGAATTTATCAATCAACCCCTGGGTCCCATTCTTCAGGTATAATGAGCCCATTTATGCCATCCTAACCCTAGAGTTCACCTCCACCTTGATAGTAAACTTTAAGGTAGCAACCATCACTGACTCAGATTACATGACCTTTCAATTGGTCGGGAAAGAAAGAAAGATGCTTCAATTTATCAGAGCCCTAAGAATCTATACTGAATTTAGAGACACCGATGCCCTTAGGGATTACCTTTTGAATTGCCACATTCCGGTCATCCACCCCCAAAATTTTAATTACCCTGCGTCTTGGCATGAAATTAGTGATGGAGTTTTTAGCCCGGGTAAAACTGTAACCAACACCCTTAAAACCCATGACCTTCGGACAATAGCTCGTTTCATTGCAAATACGGTTAACTACCGTTACCACAACAATGAGAGAATGTCTTATCTAGACATTTGGCTTACTCACCAAATTACCAATAGGACACATATCCATGTTCCCCATGTGATTGCTGACTATCTTTTCAATTAGATTGGAACAAAAGGTAAAAAGGGTACTGTGGGTGGTGTGTTTGTTACAAGGATTGCAAAGTATCTGAGGGTCAATCTCTCGAGGTTCACGACTGGTGAAATGGCTACATTTGGGTATGTGGATTTTAAAGGAGGTAGAATTCTAAAGAGGGACATGACAAAAACATGCAAAAGTGGTTTGATTATGGGAGAGCTGAGGAAGAAGCAGAGGAAAGGGCGAGACGTGAAAGTAGTAGAGCTCGAGGTCAAGGGAGTAGTGTTCCAAGCGAGTATGACCCAACTTGGATAGCAAACCAATTCAACCAAATCAACATTAACCAAGAAAACCAAGCATACGAGGCGAGTTATAACTTCTCGGGGCTTCGCGCGGTCTCACAATGGCAAGTCCAATGTAATCAACTAAGCCATGCGGACCCGAATGCTCCACAACCTTTTGCTCCTACATACGACCCATATGATTAACAATACCCTAGGACCCAATCTTTCATTGATTATGAACCGAATGAAGGGTATAGGAGAGCTGAGGAGTTTGCTTACTTTGAAAGTTTAAGGATTCAACAACCACAAGATCCAAACCAGCAGACTATGCCACCGAACTATTACGACTACCCGAATCCAGACCAATCCGTAAGCTCTTACTCCAGAGGGTACAATTGGTGGTAACTTTTATGGTTGTGCTCTCGCTATCTTTACTCTTGCTTTGGTTAAAACATTTGATGTTTGTTTGTGAAACTTTTTAATTTGAATCATTGGCATGTAATAATTATGGGTGGATGGTTTGGGAAGTTGTTTGAACAATTGCTTGGTGATCGTGATGTGTTTGAAAACAATTTAATTTGTGTCTTGGATGTTGGTATTTGTATCCGGAGGGCATGTGCGCGGATAAAACAATTTGAATTCGATCATGGCCTGTAATAACTCAATACTTTGTAGGATTATGATGTTTTTATCTATGGTTGTTTGTGTGTTTGATGTCGATTTGTTATGATGTTTGATTCTTTGAATTATGCATGTGTGATATTGGTTATCATTATTGTTATATCGTGCTTGTTTGTTGAAGCGTTGAGATTATCGTTTGCATGTGATATTGATGAAGTAGGTTGTTTGGTTGAGTGTATCATTATGATGATAGATGTTGATATAACTTGGTTGATATCTTTGAATCGTTGTGGCTTTATTGTGGGCGCTCATACTCACCCGAGTATGGCCCCGCACATTCTTGGCTCCTCCTTTTGGCTCAACAAGTGGTGCAACAACATGCAAGCAATTATTTGGTAATTAAGTTTCTCGAATGGTGACAACAAAGATGAATTGATCTACTCCGGTTTTTATTTTCTCTTCTCTTCTCTATTCTAATTAAAAATGTCCCTCAATTTTTTGAAAATTTTTCGTTTAATACAATGAGGGCATTGCATCAAACTAAATGTAGGGTGAGAGTAAATCTCGGGTCATTTTGAACTTTTTCGGGTTAAACTTATCACATATTCTCTATAAAGGTTAAAACTTGCATTGTTGATCAATTTTTGGAACAAGTTTTTAACCATTGCATTAACTTACATCATAAACACTTAAAATGGTTAAAACTTGTGAAATTTTCAAAATTTTTGGGAAGTAAATCTTTTCTTGTGTTGGCAATTGTAATACCAAGTGAAAGTAAAGTCTTTCACTTTTCATATGATTTTGTGCTCCAAATGATAAACTCAAAGAGACATCAAAACTTGTGCTTGAAAGTTAAAGTCTTTCATGCACATTAGTGTTTAAAGCTTCATGCTTTAGCACTTCCGGATGACTCAAATCCATCCATTGAAGGGAGTCAAGTCTCCTGAATTTTGTACTACTTGGTGTGGGACACTTCCTAATCCACACCATTTCATATTGACATTGGTTGTCTCATCATTTCAAGATGGTTCAACCGGTGTATTATACCATGGGAAGAGGAGCCACCGAGCTTCAACGTGTGCTATCTTCTTGATGAAGAGCAATGACTTCGTGCTAGTGTTGATAGACAACAGAACCCATTGACAAAAACTATGGCACCCCGTTGATCTTTCAACTAACGGAAAGGTAGTAACTACTTCCTACCTTTTCTTAAAATAAGCATAAAAGCTTGTTATGTGGGAAGTAGAACAACAAACACTTGGAAGTAGAGTCTTCCAAGTATTCTCGGGTACCAAACTTGAAACTAAAGTCTTTCAAGTCAAGTTTTTGTTCCAAGCTTGTGAGTAAAGTCTCCCAAGTTAAGTTTGTCTCACTTAGGGAGTAAAATCTCCCTAGCCGGGTGTTAAAGTTTTCATCTTTATCACTCCTGAGTGGTTCACACCCGCTCGCCAAGGAATTCAAATTTCGCCCAAAAATTTGGAATTGATGGATCTCTTATCTTAGCCACGTGGGGCCCTAATTCCACGAACTTCCGTCAATGATTTCGCCCTACTTTGAGAGACATCATAGAGTTGTGATAGAAAGCTTGAAGAGTGCCGGTTGACCTTAGCCCGGGTTGACCAATAAAGATAGGGGTACCTAGTCCCCTAGCTTTGGCGCACCCACCTTTACTCTAAACTTGGAATTGATGATATTATACTTGGAATTAACGATATCATATTTGGAATTGACGAAAAATAGGTGTTTTGGGGGCATGGAGGTGGAAGAGTGATAGCCATCGCGGGGTTGACTAATGGATCATACTTTTTAGGGCATATGCTTACTACATGAAGGAATTCTTGGTGAACAATAATTTTGACGATTTTCATGACCCATTCTCAATTTGGGTACATTTTGTGAGCTTTATGGTGATTTGATCTTCTTGCCTATATTTTGTGTTACCTTGTTTGTATTGTGGTGAATTTGATTATATTGTGAATAGCGTTGGTATTTGATTTGATTGATGGCTCCCGCGAATCCTACATAATTGGTCAAGGTCGAGGAGGTCAAGGTTTTGATTGTGAAAAGTCTTAGGCTTAATGATTTGGTGTTTGATGCCCTCTTAGGTGATGTAGTTGACTTTGACCGAGGAATGATCGTTTCGGGTAGACCTAGGTTTGAATTGTAGTTGATTTGGTGGTGATTGAATATTATGAAAGCGTTGATTTATGTTCATGCCACTAGTAGAAGAAGGAGAGTAGAAGAATGCTTGGTCCTCGGCAATTTTAAAAGGGTTATGGAGTCATTATAGCCAACAAAGTGCTCAATCTCAAAAGGTATAAATTGTTGCCTAATCATTGCACTTTGGCTTTAATCATTAAACGTTAATCTTCTCCAAGCCTTGTTCTATTGATTTTCTTGCTTGAGGACAAGCAAGGTTCAAATGTAGGGGATTTGATATTACTCCATTTAGATATGTTTATTATGCAATATCGACCTCATTTTATTTGGTTTTGATGAACGTTGGGCCTTAAAAGTTGTTTTCCTGCACCAAAGTGTCGACTCAAGGCAAATTTCCTAACGTGGTGTAAAATTGACCAAGAAATGCTCAAAAAGTGCAAAGAAAATGACAAGTGTAGGAAACAGCTCCAAAAGCGCCTCTCCAGACAAAGGAGCGTCGCTCCTCACAGCCCAACAGTGCCGCACCTCAACTAAAAGTGGCGCAATCACCCACGTTTTGTCTCCATTTATTCTCAATGAGCAGAAGCGCCGTTCTTCAAGACCAAAAGTGTCGCTCCTATCAGGCCAACAGCGACGCACCTGCAGTTAAAGCACCGTTCCAGATTGAAGCTAAAAGCGCCGCTCCTGAAGGAGAAGCGGCGCTCCTGACGCTGTTTCAGCCCAATTTCTCAGCACTATTAATAGAAAGTGATAGGTCATTTTTCAAGAGAGCTGCAGTTTTTACTCCGAATTTCACACACTAAACCCTAATTTCATCATCCATTAGAGTTCTAAGGTGATTTGGAGGAAGCAAGCTCAAGTTTCATCTTCATTATTGCTAGATCTTTCTATTGTTATCATTTTTGGGTTGTAATCTTTACTTTACTTTTACATATTTTGCATCAATTAGTTGTAATCCTACTTTATCTTCATCTAGTTTGAATCTTTGCTTATAATTTTTGTTTATCTTCATTTATCTTTGAATCTTAGCTTGTAATCACTTAAGATGATGTTTATTGATGCTTTTATGATTATTTCTAGTGTAATCTTTGCTATGAGTAGCTAAATCACTTATGTTTGCTTATCTATGAATCTTTAATGCATAAGATGTGCCCTTAATCTATTGAATGAGATTGTTTTGAATGAAAATACATGAGCTAGTGTTATTGAGTTAGCCATGAGGTCCATTGCTATGTTTGTTATTGGTTTTACTTTGATTACATAGGTTGAGTAGCTCTCTAAGTGATTTGAGAAGTGAATCAATTTGTGCTTCAACACCTTTGGTGATCTAGACAACTAGAATAGGAATTTCAAGTGATTGTGTTTCTATACTAAGTTGGTTTTCAATTGACCTTTCATAGTGGTGTTTGACTATCTTAGGCGACTTTGATGGTTAAAGGGTTTTAAGTGATTTTAACCCGGGCATAATCTCAATAATCAACTCATACATTGCTTGATCTTGTGATACTAAGCATATGTAAATTTGCAAGGTAAAATTGGATTAAGAACATTTACTAGTTCAAACAACTTAAGTGATAACAATTTGTGTAAAACAAGGGCCATCTAAGCATAAAGAGGATTAGATAAGTGAACACTCTCTATCATATTGATTTATTCTCATTTCTTAATTACTTTCTATTTGTTGCTAGTTAAGTTTTAGTTTGTTTATTGTAAAGTTTAGTTGTTAGTTGGGATCTCTTGCAACCCCCCCCCCCTTCCCCCCCTCCCAATTCAAACAAACCCCCAAGGATAACTATTAGTTTCAAATACATAAACTTACACCGCTATCACGGGACGAACTTGATAAGAATACTTACATTAAGTGCTATAATAACCGGGTTTTAAGTGCTCGATAGATTGTGCGTGCTTTTTGTAATATTTGCATTTTGTATAAATTTAGAGAGTTATGTTTGGTATATCCACGCCTCATCAGGAGCTGGGATAGGCAATGAGCATATAAGACCTCAGCTTCACTTCCCGTGTCGGTGCACATTTCGCTGACTGGGAACCCATCTATCAGGCCGGTAATGAGTACCGGTTCATCCCAAGAGTATTGTGGCGGTAGTCCCAGGAATGTGATGGCAGCATCTTTCCAGGAGCTCTGCAGGACAAACTTGTCCTTCTCGATATTGATCATGTTAATGACAACTTTATCTTTCGCCTTCTCACGTTTCTTACCGTCTTCCTTTTGCCAACTGAATGTTTTGTTGGGATCAGCGTTTTTGAACTTTCGTCATGACAACAAGTGATTAAGTTCGTCTGCCTTGATTTTAGCGATGATTTCACGTATTAATGCTTTGCATTCATCGGTGTGATGACCATTGTCTTTACGGAACTCACAATACTTGTCTGACTTTTGACCGTCCCGTTTTTCTAGTGGTGCCGGAGGGGTAAACTTTGCCTTCACGGGTTCCGTTAACAGTATATCCCTTGGGGTTTTAGAAAGGCTGTCGATTAGGGACACTTTATCATATGGTTTCCGACTGCTCTTTTCATGCATGTAGCTGTCATGGCTTTTGTCGTGACTGTTATGGTTTTTGTGATGGCTTTCACTGCGTCTGCTACTGTCATGGAGGTGCCTGCTGTCGCTTCTCCTCTCCTCTTCTCTTTTCTTCTCTTCCCGATGACACCCAGTCTATATCTCCCTCCCCGAGTGTTGGTATTGCCTTGCTACCATTACGGCATCTGCAAATGTACCCGGGATGTTCCATCGGAGTTCAGAGACAAGCGAGGGGTGTGCATCCTTATCCAGGCATGTTATAAATCCGGAAATCTGCTGTGTTTCTGGGAGTCCTGAGATTTTCCAATATTTCAGCATATACCTCGTGATGAAGCTTTCAATTTTCTCCCCCCGGTACATTGGGATTTCGTGAGCATACAGGTGTATACGTGTGTCAGCTGAGTTTCTGATATTGCATAAGAAAATTTTCCCGCAAGTCTGCGAAGCATGTGATTTCATTAGGTGGTAATTTTGCAAACTACTCCCTGACAGTCGGAAAGAGATGACATGCTACCTCATCACTCCAATGTTGGGTTTTCATGGCGCCCTCAAAGATTTGCAGGAAATCATCCGGGTCAGTGGTGCCATTATACACCCCCAAAGTGACAGGTATGACGATGTTAGCAGGGAGTATATAGCTAGCGATGAGTTCGCATAGTTGTTGGCTACTAGACGACATCTCAACCGGTCGTTTTGCTTTGTTACCGGTGATTTGGGAGAACAGCTTTTCAAGTGCAGTCCCCTGGACGGCGGGTTGCGACAAAGAGTGTTTGTACGCCGGTGGCGCAGCCTTCACGAGGAGCTCAGTCAGCCATGCATTTGCGGCAGCCTTGGTGACACCTTCGCTTCCCGCACTGATGTTCAACAGTGGGCTGGTCTTCAGAATGTCTAGAGTTTGTGATTGCTGCTTCTCTGCTAGACTTTTATCATTCAGCATGGCTTTTAGCTTTTCAATTACTTGTTTCTCGATGTCGGCAGAGATCATTTTGGTGATCAGGTCGGTGTCGTTGTGAGACGATCCGATGTCTCTTGAACCACCAGTTTTGAGGCCAAGGGTGCCGAGCTTCAACCTATCTCCATCGAGTGGTGATCCCTTGTGTGTGTCCTTGTCATCATCATAGACATTCATCTCGTCTCCCGATGCGTCACCAGAGTGGATATGAGCGATTGATTGTTTTTGAGGTTGAGGTGGCTCCACCGGTGGTGGGCTTCCTTTGTTCAAAGGTGGTTGTACGTCATCGCTCGTTCCTTTCTTGCTTGTTGTTTTGCTACTTGGTTTCACTGTGTTGTTCGTACCTTTATGTGGCGCCATTTGATCAAACCAAAATCGTTTAGTGTGAATAGTTTTCGGGTTTGAGTGATTGATTTGGGAAAAAGAGTAAGTCGAATGTTTTAACTCCAATAATTGTGCAAACCCCGATTTGGAATCTGGATTCCAAGGACGTAAAACAATTGATTGAATTAACCTTATTCGATCAGAATCGAATAAGTTAATATCTTAGGGTAGAGATTAGCTCCGACGATGATCGGAGTACTGATTGGAATTGAGTTAATGACTAGAGTAATGCTATCGTAATTAACTTGAGTAGAGTAACATTAATGCATCCAGCGTTGTCTGAATGAGTGATCTTCTTTGCGTATTTATAGATGTTAGGAGGGAATGATGACGTGGCACATGTCCCTTTCATGGTTGTAACGAACTTTGCCAATCTGTAAGACCCGAATAATTATTGTACAGAGTGTAAATAGGGTGTTTAAAGTGTGGATAACAGTGGGTAAATAAACAGAGACCAGAACCTGTTCAGACCATAGGTGCGCGCCGCGCACTGTTAAGTGTGCGCGTGGCGCACTTCTCCAGCTGGCAGATTCTGTTTCTTTTAATTAGATATTTTAGAAGGGCTTTTTGGTAAATTTCACTTGGGGACGAGTTAAAGGCCACAAGATCAGTTAGTGGAGTGTCATAACTCCATTGTCACCTACCTTTATCCATTCCACTAGAATTCTAGAGAAAGAAGAGAGTTCTTGAGTGAGAAAGCTCAAATCAAAGAAGAAGAAGTTGATTTCGGGCCAAAGCGCGTGTATTAAAGTTGTTCATCTATTCACTAGCTACGTTTTGGTTGTAGTGGTATGTCCTAACTTTGATCTCCTTACTTTAATTTATATAAGGGTTAGGGTTTGGGTTAGTGATGAACACAAAACCCATATTTAGTGATTTTGGATGTTCTTGGGTAAGGTTGGGTCATGAGGACTCAAAGATGACTAACCTAGGGTTTTGGTATGATAAATGGGCTTATGAGTCATAATTGGTTAGGTAATTAATAGCACACCTAGTTATTAAGCAAATGGGTGTTAATTGGGTTAGTGGGTGACCCGAAATGGGTGTGTGACTTTAACATGGTCAAATGAGTAATAATTGACCTAGTTGGGAAAGATGGGTATGAAATACCCTAATTGTGTATTAGTTAGTGTTGTTGGACCTTAATCACTAGCTTTTAGTGATTTATTATGGTCTTGACCTTAAATGGGCGGTGTTTGGTGTAAATGGGGCATTTAATGCATTTAAGTCATTAAATGCATATGAGTGAATTGTTGGTGTTTAGTCCAATAAGTTTGTGTGTTGATTGAGTACTTATTGTATTAGGTACTTTGCTTTGAAGCTTTCGAAAGTTAAAACCATCACCGATTTGTTAATGGGAGTGGAATTGTCGCGGTGTTTAAGACACCACTCATTGGGATTGACATGTGGAATTGTCGCGGTGTTTAAGACATCACATTGTCATGTGAGTGGAATAATTATATATGTATGTATATCATTTATTTACTTGTAGGGTATGGGTTGAAGTTCAATGTTGACGATACCATATCCTAGAGTATATTGTTTGTTCGTTTTGATGAGGGTTTAAGTTCGATGTTGACGATACCTCATGTATGGATTTAAAGTTCGATGTTGACAAAGCCATACCACTATTGTAGTGATGTTTGTTTGATGAAGGTTTAAGTTCGATGTTGACGATACCTCATATGTGGGTTTAAGTTCGATGTTGACGATACCACATTTATTAGGACGAATGGGGATTAAGTTCGATGTTGACGATACCATTCGTAGGGCAAGCCTTGAGATTTGAATAACTAATAGATGTTGTGAACATCGATGTTTGTGTATTGTGTTGTAGCATATTGTATTGTTTACGTTATATGCTATTGTTATACTAGCTTATGATATCGAGGACTTAGCGTTATGCATTATGAAGGTATGCTAATTACATTGCTAGTATGTATGCGGATTTTGTATAAGCGTTTGCAGGTAAGTAAGTTATATATGTATATGTATAATTATTGCATTCACTAAGCGTTTTGCTTACCCTCTCATTTTTTACCTTTTTATATAGGCTCTGGCGTGGACAAGGGTAAGGGCGTTCGTTTGGATTAGTGATCCCGCTTTGTTTGTTAGGGGACGCTTTTTGGATGTGTTAGCTTTTGAAGTTTGACCGAGATTTGGGTAGTTTAACCCCCAAACATCATGCTCTAGTGTCGTTTGGAATTTAAACTAGTGTGGTCGAAACTTACATTTTGTATGAAACTCGTATTTCGGCCATATGTGGGCCCGGTTCGTAAAACCTGTTTTATTATTGAAACGCGTTAGTTTTACATATTAGAACATGTTGTGAAAAGCGTTTCGTCTAAATATGTTGGGAAGTGGGAGATTTTATTTGAAAAACTGCAAAACCGGACAGAAGCTGATGAAGCCTGTGCGCGCCGCGCACAAGGGGTGTTGCGCGCCGCGCACCCCTTTGTAAAAAAAATAATTTTTTTTGTTTACTGTTTCGGATGGATATTGGGTTGGGTTGTTACACAATCCCGAGGGGTGACGTGCCACCTGTCCTTTTCATGGGAATAATCAAGCAGATCCTAACAAACTTTCCTAGATTCGTGGGCTGACGTGGCATGCAACTTGCTTGCATGCTTGTTCCTCGATGAGGTGTCTGTTCCGGGACGTCGTGCTTGTCCCGGGACGTCGTGCTTGTCCCGGGATGAGGTGTCTGTTCCGGGACGTCGTGCTTGTCCCGGGAGGGTATCATTATGCCGAGTTGAAATGACGAACCGAGAAATGGTGACGGTACCAGCAGCATGTCGGTTCCGGCTAAGGTGTCAGAGCTCTTAGCCTAATCCGGGAAGGTTTTGCTCTCCACTTGTCATCATGACTGGCTACATGATGCCGGTTATATGTGTGTTATCCGGGCTCTCAATCTAGCCATTCTTCTGACATGGTAAAGTTGTTGAGATGACGTCAGATGGATGTTGGGAAAGGGTCCGTGTTCCGGGACAGACGCTGTCGGGTAAGATCCTTGTCGGGACGCTTGCTTGTTTTGAGATGGATCATTATGCGTATCATTAACTGACAAATTATATAAGCTATTAAACATCAAGCAGATCAACTCAAGTTACTAGATGAAAGTCAATTATTACTCGATTCTTATGCAATCATTAATTAAACACATTTAAACAGAGGATCTTCGAGTAAGCTTAACAATATCAAACTTTATTATATAAGTGAAACTCAAATTCAACAGATTTATCACTATTATGTTGTTTAACTTAGTTGCATGCAATTCAATTTAACAAGTTTGATTGACTAGATCTAAATAAGTAGCATGAATTGAATAATAGATCATTCGATTAAGTACTAATCAATCCTAAAATCATGTTATCTAATCATTAAGCATGGTAAACAAGAAAATTAAAGCATAACAGATTCAAAATAGTTAAAATATCATCACAGAAACTCAGTTTATACAGATCTAGAAAAGACCACAAACTGTACAGATTGGAGCACGAAGCTGGCGGCTTTGTCTCAGTCAAGCCGACGGCTTAAACTGAGGAAGCCAGCGGCTTCATCTGATTTCCAGACAAAGTTTAGTTTTCGTCCACGTAACCACAATGAACGTTTAGTTCATAATGGTAGACGAACAGATACAGAAAAAGTAAATAAAATAAGATAAACAAGAGTGTAAAGATAAAGTCATGTACCTCCAAAAAGGTAGATGAAAAGAAACTTTATTGAAAACTTTAATAATCTTGATTACAACTTTAAAATAAACCCTAAACTGAGAGTTTTCGAGGTTTAGAGAAAACCCTAAAAGAAAAATGAAACTAGTACATTGAAAACTGATACAGAAGGCCTCCATTTATAGTTTCAGAATCGGAGGCCCAAGCTGGCGGCTTCAGTGGGAAGCCGGCGGCTTCGCATTGGGGTGACTCCTTTTGCAAGTTTAACGTAGTCCACAAGTAGATTAACGTGTAACTGTCCTAGGTCAGGCCGGCAGCTTTAGTGACAAGCCGGCGGCTTCAGAGATCGGGAAATCTTTTTGATTTCGTTTCCATTTTTAGCTTTTTCTTGGGCTATAAATAAACGGAACTGGACTCAAGCTGGCAGAGTTGTAACCTGGAAACTTCACTGCTATCTCTCAAATCCTGGCATTTTCTGCAGAGTTCTAAAACTTTTTGGAATATTCTACCCAAGCTGGTGGCTTCAGGTGCCAGGCCGGCAGCTTTAACCTTATTTCTGTAGTTTTTACCTGTTTTTGATTCTGTTTGATACATAACTTCAATAAAATCATTAGAATTACCTTTTTCCCCATTTTACCCATTTTAGTGTGTTTTGAGATTAAAATGACTTTAAAATGATAAGATAACTCCGTTAAATGTTATCAAAATTCTTTATAATTTAGGAGTTATCAAATTCCCCACACTTAAACCTTTACTTGTCCTCAAGTAAACTATTAATTTATATAAATTTAAATGGGTATAGAGTTGAAGTAAAATACGAAGTCAAAAAGATTTCTAATTATTTTGAAAGTAAGCTTTTATTATTATAAGAACTACTCCGAACCAGACCAAGGAACACAAGTGGTCCTAATGTTTATTAATCCAGAGTAATGCAAGTTGGTCATCATTGGACTCTTTTGTTTTCTAGAGAATTTTATAAATGTGTGGTTCTCATTGGAACTCTTTTCTCTTGCTCTCATTACTTTCATTAGCCTTCATTGGACTCTTTTACTTTCATTTCTTTTGCTTTCATGCATAGCATTTAGCTTTACATTTTGGCAATTATTTCTAAGTTGGCCCTTATTGGGACTCTTTTGCTGCCTCAGTGGTCCATGCTTATTATGCCATATGGTAGTAGCTGTAAGTTTGTAGTCGTTTCACCATATTTGGCGTTTTACTTCATATTTTGAACAAGTAGTCCGATCTCGAAGTTGAGAGTAGTTCTATTATTATTTTTAAGATTAAGTTAATAAAAAGACATAAGTTTGACTAAGAATTTATACTTCCTAAAAAAAAATTTAATTTGTACCCATTTTCAAGTCCTCATTTGCATTTATAATTCAAAGTAATACTAAATGAAAGACATAATTAAAATAAGGGAAAGAGTGATGTTACTTGATTGTAGTATCGAAGAATAATTGCGGAATACTTTCGGATTTCTTTGGATTCAATATAAACAACTTGACAAGAATTGTTAAACAGTACAAATATAACACAAACATAACATTTTATTAATAACTGTATCACTTTATCACTTAGAAGCTATATTGCTCTTAGATTCATAAAAAATAATAATAAACGAATAACGAAACATAACATTCTTAAAACATAATTGTAATAAACATATAGGCATAGGTAGTTTTGATTATAGAGTCGGTTGCGTGACTCATTCTTCCTTCGGGATCACTCCTTAGGCTTATTCTCCCCACACTTTTTTTTCTCAATCTCATTTAACATTTTAATTTGTTCGAAAAACTCAATGTGGTGTTAAGACTTCTACAGAATGACATTTCGAGTTGAACATTTAAATCATGAATTTTCCTCCTCATTTCTCCACTAATCTTATATTGCTCTTTCAAAAATTCCGTTACTATTGTATCAACAGTGACATCATCATCATCCTCCTCTTTATCAACTTTAACCATTTTAACATTTGTTCGTGGAACTCTAGATCGAGGGACTAATGGAAGGGATTCAATAAGAGCACCATAACGAATTATCAAAGTATTATTTACATAGTTAATGGTGGCACGAGCGGTAGCTAGAAACGATGATCCTAAAATTAAAGGAGTTATAGGATCTTCTTCCATGTCCATAACCACAAAATCAACTTTGTAAAAAGCATAACCAACGATGATTTCAACTTCTTTAATAATTCCTAACGGCTTTTGCGAACGGCTATCGGCAAAATAAACAATCCCTTTGATAGGTTCCAAAGATGGCAATCCTAAGCGATTGTAGACATAAAACGGCATAACATTAATGCTAGAACTAGTATCGGCTAATCCAATGATAGGAATGGGGCCACGAATTAAACAGGGAACTTGGAATTCTCCTGGATCAGCATGCATAACAGGAAACTCGAGTGTTTCAGATGGTTCTAATGGATCAATTGTGAATGAGTAAAGAGGGCGGAAACCTTCCTTTTTTCTTTCTTCTAATTGCTTCATAGTTTCAACTAACCAATCTTCATTATTATCACACTCAGATTTTTCACTAGCAACTTCACTAGCTTTTTCATTAACCTCTTCTCTTTCATCAAACAACTCATTCATGAAAATAACATCATCACAATTAAGACCTTGAACTTTAGCATCTTTTGATTTATCTTCTTCATCAGTAGTTAACTTCTTAATTTCTTGATCATATTCCTTTTCTCCCATTTCATATTTCCATAAATACCTCGAACCAGGTTCATAAACATCAACCCTATTCACCTCTCTAACCATATTAACCTTCTTAAAACGAACCTCCTTAGAACTTTCAGATTTAGCTGGAACTTTTCCTTCGACAAGTTTGAATAACTTAGTAACATTGCGTTCTAAGTTTTGAATGGACGCTTGATGATTATTTTGCACTTGGAAAAGTTGAGCTTTTATGTTATCATTAGCTTCATTTTGATTCTTAATGAAAGTTAGGATGCTTTCTTCACGATTAGATTTCTTCTCGGATGGAGCATTAGGAGACGAATTTGGAATGAAGGGCGCTCTAACAGGAAAGAATCTAGGTGGATTTTTATTATTAGTAGGATAAGGTGCATTATAATTATTACGATAGTTTGGATTTCATCCTTGATATTGATTCACATAGGAGACATTTTCAACTTGCTCCATAGGGAGACTAGCAACACAATCTTTTGTAGCATGAGGACCTTGGCATTTTTCACAACCTACCTTAATTATATGCATTTCCTTGGTAAGCTTTTCTATTTGCCTTCCTAGATTACCCAAGTGAGCATTCATAGATTTGATCATATCTTCAGAATCATAAATAACATATTTGATAGAACGGGAAATGTCTAAGTCTTGGTGAAATTCATGGGAGTGAGCAGCTAACTTATTAATCAATGATTCAGCTTCTTCTGCAGTCTTACTCATGATATTTCCTCCAACAGATGTATCAATCTCTCTTCTTGTAGCTAATCACAAACTTTGTAGAAAGTAGTTACCTTTTTAAACGTATCTAAATCATGTTGTGGACAACCCCTAAGCAATTGACCAAATCTAACCCAAGCAGAATAAAGTGTCTCATTAGTTTTCTGATGAAAATTAGCAATTTCAGTTTGAAGGGTGACCGTTTTGGATGCGAGAAAGAAACGAGTTAAAATTTTTTTAACCATAGTATCCCAACTAGTGATATCTCCTTTAGGCAACGAATTCAACCACTCCTTAGCTTCATCTTTTAATGACCATGGAAACAAACGAAGATAAATTGTATTGCTTTCAACATTAGTGATATTAAACAAATTGCAGATATCCTTAAAATTTCGAATGTGTGCATTAGCATCTTACTTTCAAGTACCCCTAAATTGGTTATCCTTAAGCAAGTGAAAGATAGGACCCGTAATATCAAAATTTTCTTTTATAACCAGTTGAGTAATAGCTTGACCTAATCCTTCTCGACCCGCTTTCATTAATGCTTCCATTGAATTTTTAGTAGTCATTTCAATGTCTGAATCAAAAAGAGATCCCAAATAATTAGAATCAGGACTAGACGATGTACTATACAATGGACTATCGTTAGTTTGAGAAATAGTTCCTTCATCAAAGTTTAATTTCCTAACAATGTTCGGCTCTTTATAATGTTAAAATAGTATATCGGGATTGGGTAACATGTCTTCTAAGACGGGATTCTTGGATCGGGTATTCATATGATCTAAAATCATAAAAAGATATATTTTAGGAGAAAATGTTTTAGACTTAAAGGGATGTAGACAATTTAATTTTAATATAATTCTTTTTCTTATTATAGATATGTTTATGAGGATATTTCGGAGATATATTAATATATTAATAAAATTTAAATTGATGAATATAGTAATAATAAATATTAATGACATAATTATAGATATAAATTTTAAATACCAACTTTTATCACATAACAACGAATAATCAAACATAAACGGCCTATTGAATCTTACAATACTTAAGTGACCGTCAGCATCTAGGTTCGAGCAGGAGCCTTTAAATCGGAACCCCAGCAACCCTCCCCTAAAGGAAGACCGTCATCACTTTGTTTTCAAAAATATCAATAACCAAAATATATCCAATTTCCGTATTTACCGCGCTCCTCGGCAGCGGCGCTAAAAAGTTGATGTGTCAAAAGTGTGTGCAGTAGTGATTAATTTGAATTTTAACTTTTAAATTTATAAAACCTTTATTTTATACACTTTAACACCCTAACGAGTAACAAAACCCGATCATATGTAGTATTTTAGGTTATCGTCCCAAGAGAGCATAGATGCGTTTTAGGTTTGTTTATTAAATAGCTTAGTTCTTATTAAAGAACTAAAGATATATTATTATGTGTTTTAAGATTATAGATTCTTATCTCTTAGGAAAGAGATGATTGAAGATAGATTCTTAATAAACAAAAGAACAAAGTATAAAACGAGTAAAGAATTAAAATAAACAATTATAAATAAAGTAGCTACATGAACGAATAACTCATACGGTAATCATATTAGTCAAGTTCCATAACTTATATTAACACAAATCAAGATAACAATCATAGACCAGTCATTATCCCTAAGCAGGTTAAGACAAGTGTTGCATATCATTTAATAGGCAGGACTTAAAGCATAAGCTAGACATATGATGTGCATGAATAACATCTCAATTTATAGTATTCAATTCAATTACATGATACATATCAACCTTATAATGCGGATCAACATGCAAATAGACTGACAAATTTTATAAGCTTTTAAACATCAAGTAGATCAACTCAAGTTACTAGCTGAAAGTCAATTATTACTTAGTTCTCATGCAATCATTAATTAAAACACATTTAAACAGAGGATCTTCGACTAAGCATAACAATATCAAACTTTATTATATAAGTGTAACTCAAATTCAACAGATTTATCACTATTATGTTGTTTAACTTAGTTGCATTCAATTCAATTTAACTTGTTTGATTGACTAGATCTAAACTAGTAGCATGAATCAAATAATAGATCATTGTATTAAGTACTAATCAATCCTGAAATCATGTTATCTAATCATTAAGCATGGCAAAAAAGTATATTAAAGCATAACAGATTCAAAACAGTTTAAATATCATCACAGAAACTCATTTTTTACAGATCTGGAAAAGACCAAAAACTGTATGGATTGGAGCACGAAGCCTGCGACTTTGTCTCAGTCAAGCCAGCGGCTTGAACTGAGAAAGCCGATGGCTTCATCTGATTCTCAGATAAAGTTTAGTTTTCGTCTACGTAACCACTATGAAAGATTAGTTCATAATGGTAGACGAACAGATACAGAATAAGTAAATAAAATAAGATAAACAAGAGTGTAAAGATAAAGTCATGTACCTCCAAAAAGGTAGATGAAAAGAAACTTCATTGAAAACTTTAATAATCTTGATTACAACTTTAAAATAAACCCTAAACTAAGAGTTTTTGTGGTTTAGAGAAAACCCTAAAAGAAAAACGAAACTAGTACATTGAAAACTGATACAGAAGGCCTCTATTTATAGTTTCAGAATCGGAGGCCCAAGCCGGCGGCTTCAGTGGGAAGCCGGCGGCTTCACATGGCGGTGACTCCTTTTGCAAGTTTAATGTAGTTCGCAAGTAGATTAACGCGTAACCGTCCTAGGTCAGGCCGGTGGCTTCAGAGATCTGGCAATCTTTTTGATTTTGTTTCCATTTTTCGCTTTTTCTTGAGCTTTAAGTACACGGAACTGGACTCAAGCTGGCGGCTTCAGTTGTAGCCCGACGGCTTCACTACTATCTCTCGAATCCTTTCATTTTTTGCAGAATTCTGGAACTTTCTGGAATATTCTACCCAAGCCGGCGGCTTCAGGTTCCAGGCCAGCGGCTTTAACATGATTTCTGCAGTTTTTACCTGTTTTTGATCATGTTTGATACATAACTTCAATAAAATCATTAAAATTATCTTTTTCCCCATTTCACCCATTTTAGTGAGTTTTGGGATTAAAATGACTTTAAAATGCTAAGATAACTCGGTAAGATGTTATTAAAATTCCGTATAATTTAAGAGTTATCATTACCGTTTTCCTTTATTTCTCTATCTTAGAAAATAGAAAAACCCAAAATACACCCAACACTACTCCTTAGAAATTATAGGTCTAAAAGTGTTTACTACTATGATAGGTTCGATTCTTGTCTTTTTAAATAAACGACCCTAGGTCATACTTCCCTTACTCATCCTTAGGTAGGAGTAGTAGATTTAGGCTCCGAATACTATAAATTTAAAACCCAGTCCTTCTATGAAGAACCTTGATAGACGTGTGGCGACCTAACCACATTACCGCAAATTAAACTGTCCGTTTTGGCCACATCATAAAGAGGGAGAAGGTTTTGGTACCGCTGCCAGGGACTGATATTAGACGATACGGTTTCATATCAAACTTATTCAATGAGCTTTTAGTGGTGTTTAAGGAAAACAATTATACACGGACTTGGTTGTTGGATTTTCCGAACAGTCTCCAATTTTATTGGAACCAAAAGGATCCTGCCTCTTTGTAGTCGATCTGGCCACTTGGTTTGTTGAATAGTTCATGCAAGACTTTGTTGTCGAAATATCAAGGAAACAGAAGTAAGAACCAAAACTTCGTTTTAGTAGACCTTTTAGATTAATAGAATCCCTTAGGATTCCTTAAAATAACTAGGCATACCTAGTGTATGACCCAAAATAGATCTAGATAAGGACTGCTGATATTCGTACCTAATTCGGAACCGATAATATCTAAAGCACGCAAGGTGAAAAGACTTAGAGCTCACATGGCGCTACATGTTACCCTTGCCGAAAACACCAAACCCTCGATTGAAGGTCGAAGAGGATCAATCATATATCCGGAAAAACAAGGACAATTGTGTGAGTTAAAACATCATATCGTGCTGCTCTTCCAAAATAGATGTCAATTTCATGGATTACCGGATGATGACCCCAACTCTCACCTTGACAGGTTCATATCTCTATCGAACTCCTATAAATAACAAGGAGTAGGCAAAGATATAGTTTGGCTATACTTGTCCCCCTACTCTCTCACTCATCATGCGCAGACGTGGTTTGAAGGATTAGAAAATGATTCCATTACTTCATGGAGGGTGATGGCTAGGAAGTTTCTAACTAATTACTTTTCCTCTTCTCAGCAAACCAAGCTCAAAGACTACATCATTAACTTTAAATAAAGTTATGATGAATCTCTTTACACCGCTTGGGAGCGAATTAAAACCTTACCGAAGAAATGTCCAAATCACCAACTAGAATGGTCGGCCCAAATCTGTACCTTTGTAACACCCCGTTAGAACACACTAACAGCGTATTAACACCTGGTCCTACAGTTAACGATCACGCCCTCTATATGAGATGTTTTCCGAAAAGCAATCGCATTTATTTTAAAAGACATTGTCATTAAATGTAAGATAAATCAAAATAGTTTAACATTATGACAAAGTAAATAATCCTCAAACATTATTTAAAAGAAATAGTTTTAAATGCAACTGTAATTATCTTGACATAAATCATGCTGGGCCCCAATCCAGTGTATGCACCAAGCAAGCACATAGTCATAAAAGTTGCGGAAGCAAAAATACCTTTAAAAACCTGAGATAAAACATGAAAAAGGTCAACAAAATTGTTAAGTGAATCTACATGTTTAATAAATCAGTAATATATTGTTAGACCACGAGATTTCATTCAAAGCAGTAAATTTTATACATCTGTTATGAGCACTTGAATATAAAGCTTTAAACTGCTGATAGCTATTGCGCTACACAACTTCCTTTAGCCTATATAGCATACACTTATCAAGTATACGGTTACGAAGTAATAAGAACTCGTTCGTTGAGCGAGGTTTGTCAAACCTACGGATCCGTTCTTATAGTTCGAGTCTTACATATGTAATAAATATATTTAAGCTAAGGGCTTTTGGATCAAACTCATATGTATATTCAGTTTTTTACTCGTGTCTAATGCGTAAAATAGTTTAGAAATAGCATGTTATTTCATCCCAAAAGGTAAAAGTGTATGGGACTGTAGACTCACCTTGAGTGCACTTGACAATTCACAAGTAAAGAGTATTCGGATACTACGACTGAGTAATGTAACCTAAATATACCAATATATAGTTACATAAGTCTATTTTAATAGAGTGACTCATAGTAAAGTTGTCCTATTGCTCAGACTGACACACTTGTAATGTAAAAGTCAACAAAAGTTAACTAGTTCATGCAAGTTAAACAAAAGTCAAACTTGGTCAATTTGCTCAACCTAAATCAACTACATCAGTAGGTCATGTCAATGATAAAGTCAAACCAAGGTCAACTCATAAGTTACAGACATTCGTTTAGCAAATTAACGTTTACTAGTTTAATTATCGTACGTGTTCACAAAGGTCATGCAATCGGACAAGCATTGTTCACAAATGACACATCAAGAAATTTTGATAAACTCCAGATCACAAGTACATGTCATAAGCATTCTAAATAGACCAAGCACTCTATCATACAATTCCTAATAACTTACGTAGCATGCAAAACTTTCTAGTTCGGTTTCTGTCCGCGCATCAGTTTCATAAGAATTCCCATTTAATCTAGAAAATGGTAAATCACAAAAGGACAATTGGAGATGGTCACTAACATCCTAAATTATCAGTGGTAAAAAGGTCTAAGAAAACCATGTAGCCAATTTGAACAGTTTTGACCAACAAGTCGGACTTTCTGATTTAGACAGAATCCAGACCTATGGTTTCAGCACGCATACAACACATAGAAATTAGAGTTTTTAGAACTATACATACAAATTAGATATGCTACATAACATACATCTAATAACATATAAGAAGCTCAAGCTCCAAAACAATTTCTACTTCATGCTAGACTATTAGATGTACAAATGAGACAGATTCGACTCCATTTAGGTAGTCATTTTTGGGGTCGATTATACGAGCATCTAGAGACAATTAGCACATGAGGTCTACTTGAAAGATTAAGTACTAATCATGTAATTTTCAAAATACAAAATCCTATTTTCCAGAAATCATATTAAGTGGTCGTTTAACTTAAAAGAAAATTGTTTTTAACAAGTTTTACCGTAAACGTTTGAGTAAGCATAAAATAAGTTTTACAAACTCAATAGACATGATATCCTAGTCCATTTTGTGTGTTTTTCAATTATATATCCAATAAGAATCAGTTCATGAATTAATTCCAAACACTTAAATTTTAGTTTTCAGAATAAAGCATAATTACACGTCAAAAATTCGATTAAACATAACTAGAGCTATACATAACGAAATCGCGCGATTCTTGCGAGTAAAGTTATTAATTTTTTGATGGCTTTCTATCTAAATACTTTATATTTACAGAAAAAAACTCATCATATCAGTATCATAGCAAACATATTCTTGATTAAACCTTAGCATGCAATCCGAGCATTATAACGACTAATAACGCATACAATTGCAATCAATCGAGTAATAGAACATCTAGAATATGTAATTAATAATAAAAATCAGATTTAAATAATTAGGGCTTGCAAATATACCTCAAACAGGCAATTAATTGATATTACTAGAGAGAGAACGAGCGGGGACTCACTTTGAGGTTCAAGGGTTGATCTAATTTGCAAGTTTTGATGGTGTTAGGGTTGAAGGTGGTCGACGATGGGGATGAAGAAGGAGAGGGAAAAAGTCGATTGGTATAGGGCTAATGGGAGTGTCCAGTGTTTTTCCTTTGCTAGTTATATTTAGGTTTAGGGCTTAATTAAAAATCTAACAAGTAAACTAGTGGTCCAAAAAGTCCAATAAAGGTGTGGGTTCGGCCGAATGGGGTCCATGGGGTAGTCCATGCGCTCGTTTTGCTATTGGCGTATGTTCGGGTGATCCGTTTCAAGTGCCATTAACCGTACTGAGTTCCCGGAACGTTAACCGATCGTTAAAATGCAATCCACCATGCTTAATTCATTAGTTAAATAATAAATTAAATAAGTTTTTATTAAAGTGAATAATTATTTTATCAAAAATCGATCGTATCGCAGTCTCGTGATATCTCTATCGCAGTTTTTAAAACCGTATTGTTTTCTTAGTATTTCAAAACACCAAAATGAGTTTTCCCGCTAATATAACTATATATTAAAAATAGTAGTTCATCCTGAAATCAAGTATGCATTTAATTGGATTAAATACACAAAACGAAAGTAAGTACCGTTAAATAACTTAACGGACAGTTAACAATGCTTAACGAAAATAGCGGGGTTATTATAACCTTCTACAATGGTCTTACGGTGAATCATAGGACGAAGATTGATGCTGCAGCTCAAGGGAATCAAATGAATCAAACCGTAGATGAAGCATGAGACTTTCTCAAGAACATGACAATGCATCATCATGACTGGAACAGTGGTGAATAGAACTCATCATCCGCTCCACTCTCCGCACTTAACATTTAAACGGAGGCCATCAAAACCCTCACGGACAAAATGGAGTATCTTGCAAAACAACTTGGAGACATGAAGACGCAACCGCAGCAGGTTAATCAGGTGCAAGACTGTAATAATTGTACCAACCCACAACCATTAGAAGAATATCAAGTTGAGTACGAAAACTCTCACAAGCCAGTCTGTTACGTTCAATACCCTGCTCGTCAGCAGAACCCTAGATTTAATCAGCAATCTAGAGGTACGCGGTTTCAAAGAAATAACCAACCTTTTCACCCTCGTTATCGTTACCCACCTCAACCACCTCAATAAATTTTGACCAACCACTCACACTCACTTGACCTACTTAAGATAACCCTCCTATTAACCAGATTACAAAAGAAACTACCTCATGTCTCGGGATTGAAGAACAATTAAACTAGTTCATTCAGGGACAACAACAGCTAAATCAGAGAACTGCATCTAAATAAGATCAAACAGAGGGACTCATGAACAATTAGAACTACTCAAAAGTCTCTAGACGTAGCACGGACAGTTATCACAATGCCATGAAACCCAAACACAAGGGAGATTTCCTAGTAACACCATTCAAAATCCCCATATAGAAGAAGCTAAACAAATGGATTCGATTATCCCTAAGGAAGAACTCACTCCTCGGAGAAGATTAGCTAGACTAAAGAAGAAGTTAGTTGTTGTACCGCTTCAACAGAATCCAGTTCGTGTACCCTATCCTGGAACACTCAAGAATAATATGAAGAAATTTGGAGCTTTCAAGCTCGATGGAATGTTCTTGGACAATGTGTCCATATCTTCTAGCCAGAATAGATATATACGAAGACTTCTCTCTATAAAGGAAAGGATATCACACTCCAAAAAAATTCCATTAGGTGCAGAATGCTCACCACTACTCGGAAACTCTCTGCCTAAGAAAGTAGGAGATACGAGACGATTTACATTCCCATGTTTGATCTACCAATCTGGAACCATACAAGCTTTAGCTGATTTAGGAGCAAGCATCAACCGTATACCCTATTCTCTTTTTAAGAGATTAGAGCTGAGCGACTTAACACCAACCAAAATAAACAATCCAACTTGTTGATCACACAATTTGATATCCTAAAGGCATAGTTGAGAACATCTTGGTGAAAGTCAATTGATTCTTGTATCCTACGGATATCGTAGTAATGGACATTAAGGAAGACTTAGACACACCTATTGTCTTAGGAAGACCATTCATGAACATAACAAGGACCATCATCGATGTTTATAATCAAACATTGGTCTTATGATCGCATGGGGAGAGCGTAACATTTAGAATTGACCGACCTACTTGTTTCTCTGAACAGGGAGAGATGTTTGCTATTTCCACTTGACAGATCACTTCCGATGATGAATCTTCGCCATTAGTCGAAGATCAAAAAATGGAAAAAGAGGATCTTAAAGAAGAAATAGAGGAAGTGGAGGAATCTGAAGAGGAGCTGGAAGTGGAAGAAGAAATAGAAAAGAAAGAAGATATGGAGGAAGAAGAAGAATTGGTAAGAGAAACTGAATTTTCTCCACTTAGCTCAGAACCTCAGTAACATCATGAACAAATCATGTAGTTAGAAGTGGAAGATCAAAGTAATAGTATGGTTATTCGTCTTCGCATGAAGTCTAAAGAACCATCCGATTTACGAGATATCGTAATTGATCCTGCAGTAGAGTTGCCATTGATCCCATCAGTAGAGTTGCCAAACCTCAGGATACTATAGAATCCCGTTCGCATACTGAAGTAGTAGAAATTCCCGACTATTCAGATACTGAAGATCAAGTTAAGGACGAAAGCGGCGAGGAGGAAGATCTCTATAAAAACATTCCTGTTGATACTCGCTCTCTTCCGCGGTTATCAATCCAAAAGGATCTGAACTCTTCTACAGAACATGTCACGGTTCCCATCATATCGAACCATGCCAATATCATCTTATTCATCAACGATAACATTGAAATCGAGGAAATATTAGAAGCCATCCACAGTTTGACTATCGAGTTCACACATCGATTAAAAGATCGAATGTATGCTATTGATGAAGAGTATGATCATTACCTACAAAGAGGAAATGATGATATAAAGCTTTTGGAAGAATGCGTTCCAGACTTCATCATATCACTTCACAATCACATCTACAGAGAAGAGAGAGAACAAGAGCACAACTCAGTAGTTTGCACTATTTAAGAACAAAGGTTCTATAGAGACTAGAAGATTATCTACACTAAGGTGTACAACGCCTTAGCAGGATCCTCGCTTCCCTTCTCAGCAAGCCAAAGAATTCTACTAACTTGCATTCGCGGACATATGGACTACTCCACCAGGCGTCCATCATATTACACTGATTAAAAGATGATTGACAATCTTCATAGCTTATTATTTCTCTTGGCAAGAGATGATTTCGAAAGCAGGCCAGCCAGGCTAGTGATCTACGTAACACTCGATCACCAAATTGATCTGATTATAAAAGAATTAAGATCAGTATTATTGGAAGAGGAAAAAAGAAACAACCCTTTCTCTCATTTGGATCCTACCTGAGTCAACTTAGCCACATTCGTGACTGAGCAACTCAGGTGTATCTTTAATGAATCCATAGATCTAAACTTCACATTCAAATTCGGATGCTGAGAAATCTACGAAAAAGCAGCCACTTTGCTGCTCGATTCAGGAATCATATTCACCTCTCAGCAACTACGACTCTTATGCAATATGTGCAAACCAACAAACTCTTTCTATGAATTTCCAGAATCTTAAGGATTAGAGATTCTGAAGGTCCAATTTTTGACATTCTTTGAAGATATCGGAAATTGAAAAATTAATATTTTTTAAAGAAATTTTGACCGATTTTTTTTAAACCGAAATAATTTTTTTATTTTATCTTACTTATCCTCCAAGAAATTCCACCTCCTTATTTCACTATAAATACAAACACATTCTTCACAAATTTTTTCATAAAAACTTGGAAGAAGCTCTCAAAAATTTGGAAAAGCTTTTATAAGCTATTTTTCTTTTATTTTTATTTTTATTTTTATTTTTATTCGGTACTTTATATTTTTTTTCCTTTCAAAACTGTTTTTATTATTTTTTAACCGAAACACATACAAATTAATATCATTATTATGATATAATAATATTTATAATTATATTATATGTATATCGAATATGTATATATAATCGGCTCATAATATATATATGTAGCCTCGGTAGTGTAAATTTTAACGATCGGCTGATAGTGTAGTCCTTTGACCAACAGTTTAAATTTTAACGATCGGCCGATAGTGTAGTCGATCGACCGATGGTGTAGTGACGATCGACCGATAGTCTCTGACAATCGACAGATGGTCTATACAGTGAAATATTTTACTAAGTGTTGAGTTTTAGCCGTTATATTGCCCGTTTGTATTTTGATGATTATGATGTAAATTTTGAAAGTGCATAAAGTGTTTAGCAAAAATTTTTAGTGGATACTTTTTCTGACAAAAATTTATATATTGTGTTATTCGGTGTTAATGGACAGTAACTAACTTAATATGCCTTATGTTCAGGTGAAAAAGATAAGGAAGCCCCTCAGTAGTAGATTATCTGAGCTGGTTGCTGGTATTTAGTGAGTGGGACTAACTGGAGAATATAGTATATAGAAGCATGTTATATTATGATTGCCATGCTTGTTATATATACTTAGTATTGTGTTTAGTTAATTGTTGTGATGACTACATGTTAGTTGATGCTTGTCTGCTGGAGCCTAGTGCGTCCCTATTGTGTGGTAGCCTCGGTAGGAGAGATCAACCTGCGGGTTGGGTTCCTCTATGGTAGCCTAGACAACCGTGGTGTATATATATGTGAATGACGCGTCCATCGCGTGTGGATTATGTATATACATACGGTGGTGGAGGAAATTCTGGTAAGCCCCAGTCCGATCAGCTGGTGGTTAATGGTTTGGCCGAGCCGCCAGAGTCTCTGTAGACTGCACTTGGGTGATGTTTGTGTGTTAGAATATGTGACATGATTAGTATAACACTTATGTATGCTATGGTCTGTAGTTAGTCGTACTCACTTATCTTCATGCTAATTCCCCTCCATCTCCTCCCTGCAGGTTGTTAGCTTTTGTAAGTGTCGCTATTGGGGAAAAGATGGGCATGGTGATGTTATGTTTGACAGGAGTCAACTCTGATGTTGTCTTGTTTTGTTTAAACAGTGATATCTTGTAAATGTATTGTAAATACGTCTTCTCCATATAAACAAGTATTTTGTAATGACACGTGACACTGGTTGTATTAACAATAGTTAATGTTTATTATGTAATTAATAAATAAATGCTTCCGCCACGTATTTATAAAAAAAAAATTTAGCGGTGTCACAAGTTGGTATCAGAGCTTAGTTTGGCAGCATGTGCATTGTGATCTAAATGTCATGTTCCCAAACTTAGTAGAGTCATGTAAAACATATCATGCTGGGGATGGGTTAAGTGAGTATTAGGACATGTTATGTGTTAGTTCTTAGTACTAATAGAGTTTATACTAAGCTTTGGTGTGAGTGTTGTGGTAGTGTAGTAATGGCAGATAACGAAGCAAATGCTACTGGCCTCACTGTCCCTGGAACTGGTACATTTAGAGCTCCCTATGAAGATGGACATGTGTCATCGGAATAGGAAACCTCTCAAGAAGTAATAACCCTTCAAAGCCGATTACTAGAAGCTCAGGAGAAAATTAGGGAATTAGAACAGGAACGGGCGCAATGGAACCCTAATACCACTGCGTTAAACACAACCTTTCCTCCTAACTTTTTTACTCAAGCCGGTGGAAGTTCTCAGTCACAGTTTCCTTAAAACACCTACCAAAACCTCCAAATGCCATTCCCATTTAACCAGTCATTTCCAAACCAAATGATATACCCATTTCAAGTTCCCGAGATGAAAAAGAAGTGTACCTATAAACAGTTTCTTGATTGTAAACCTTCAGAATATCATGGTCACACAAACCCTACAATGACCCTTAATTGGCTGAAGGAAGTGGAGAGAGCATTAGAAGCGTGTTTCTGTGAGCCTTAATACATGGTGTTATTTGTTAGTAGACTTCTCAAGGGTGAAGCAATGGAATGGTGGGATTCTATTACTGCATATTTACCCAAGGAACAGATCAGCCAGATTACCTGGGAATAATTTGCTGCTAACATTCGTGAGCAGTATTGTTCTGAGTATGAAATGGAAAGATTGAAAACTGAGTTTCTGAGTATGAGGATGACGGAAAATATGACGATTGATGAAATTTTTAGAGACTTCACATCTAAGCTTAGGTTTGTTCAGCAATGGGTACCAACTGAGAAGGATAAAATTCAGCATTTCATGCGGGTGATTAAGCCAGAGTACAGAACCGTTGCTAGATTTGCAACAACCTTGGCGCAAGCTCATGAGATGGCTAAGGTTACTGAAGGTGATGTAATGGCAGCGAAAAGAGAAAGTTCGAGAGGTGGATCGTTTGGAGGAAAATCAGAAAGTCAATCAGGTGGACAGTCGACTCAGCAGTCGAGTAAGCAATCTGGTTTTTGTGGTAAGAAGTCAGGCGAGTTTAAACAGAAAAGTAAGTCTGGTATAACTGGATCGGGTTCAAGTCAGTCTGGGTGGTGTAATGTTTGTAAGTCAACCCATACCGATCCATGTTCTCCAATGACCAGAAGGTGTTTGAAATGTGGAGTGCTAGGTTATGAATCAATAGCTTGTTCTTTTAAGTCTAATGTTTGTTGGAGTTACCATCAAGAGGGGCATAGATCTGCAAATTGTCCATCTGCGTCAAGAGTCGGTTCCAGGGCAAGGTCAGGGGCGAGGTCAGTAACTTCTGGGGGATCTTCTACTTCTACTGCCAGGCAGAAGAGAAATAATCCTCCAACAGCAGAGGCAAGGGCTTTTCAGATGACGGTAGACGCTGCAACCGCTACCGATGACGTCATTACCGGTATGTTCTTGGTTAATTCCTTGCCAGCTCGTGTGTTGTTTGATTCTGGAGCGAATCATTCTTTTATGTCCTTAGGCTTCTGTGATAAGTTGAAGCTGCCTGTTAGAATGTTAGATGTGCCTTTGGGAATAGAAGTAGCTGATGGTAAAATGGTTCCATGCACATCATCTGTGTCTGGAATTACCATCGAAATCGATGGCCTTTCCTTCCCTTTAACCTGTTTGTTGATGCCTATACCTAGGTTTGGTGTAGTCATAGGCATGAATTGGTTGAGATCCAATAGGGCTAATATTAAGTGTGATAAGAAGATGATTTCTTTCCGTTTAGCCGACGGATCCCGAGTGATAGCTAGGGGAGAGCGCAATGGATTTAACTTCCCTATGGTTTCCCTAATGAAAGCTCAGAAGGCGATATTGAAAGGGTGTGATTCATTCTTAGCTTATGTAATTGATGTAAAGAAAGAAAAGAAGCAGGTGACCGATATCCCCATTGTATCAGAATTTCCCAAAGTGTTTCCAGATGATCTAAAAGGGTTACCTCCAGTACGTGAAGTAGAGTATCAAATTGATTTGGTTCCAGGTGCTACGCCAGTGGCAAAAGCTCCTTACAGATTAGCTCCGTCAGAAATTCGAGAGATGATGTCTCAGATTTAGGAACTTTTAGATAAGGGGTTTATCTGACCAAGTTCTTCACCGTGGGGTGCTCCTGTATTGTTTGTGAAAAAGAAAGATGGGTCGCTTCGTATGTGTATAGATTATCGTGATTTAAACAAGAGAACAATAAAGAATAAGTATCCGATACCGAGAATAGATGATATATTCGATCAGTTACAGGGTGCTTCCTACTTTTCAAAGATTGATTTACGTTCAGGGTATCATCAGGTACGTGTTGCTGAGAACGATATACCGAAAACAGCGTTTAGAACTAGATATGGTCATTATGAATTTTTAGTTATGCCATTAGGGTTAACAAATGCGCCAGCAGTGTTTATGGATTTAATGAACAGGGTTTGTTGTCAGTATCTTGACAAGTTTGTGATTATTTTCATAGATGATATCTTGATATTTTCGAAAACCGAGAAGGATCATGCTACATATCTGAGGTTAGTGTTAGAACTTCTGAAGCAGGAACAGTTGTACGCTAAATTCTCCAAATGTGAATTTTGGCTGTGGGAAGTATAGTTTCTGGGTCATGTGATTTGTGAACAGGGTATTAAAGTGGATCAGTAAAAGATAGAGGCCGTAATGAATTGGAATTCACCGAAAACGCCGACAGAAATCAAGAGTTTCCTGGGTTTAGCAGGTTATTACCGCTGGTTTATCAAAGACTTTTCCAAAATAGCAGGCCCATTAAATAAGTTAACCAGAAAAGATGTAGCCTTTCGATGGACTGATGAACAAGAAAAGGCTTTTCAGACTCTCAAACAGTTGTTATGTCAAGCGCCGATTTTAGCTTTACCAGAGGGAACAGAAGACTTTGTAGTTTACTGTGATGCGTCACGAGCAGGTTTGGGTTGCGTTTTGATGCAGAGAAATAAAGTCATAGCGTATGCTTCACGACAGTTGAAGAATTATGAACGAAATTACCCTACTCATGATTTAGAGTTAACTGCAGTGGTGTTTGCCTTGAAGCTTAGGAGACACTATTTGTATGGTACGCATTGTGAAATCTATACAGATCATCAGAGTCTTCAATATATCTTTTCGCAGAAAGAATTAAATATGCGTCAACTTCGATGTTTAGAATTGATTAAAGACTATGATTGTAAGATTAAGTACCATCCGGGTAAAGCAAATGTGGTCACAGATGCTCTGAGTCGAAAGAAAACCGTTGAAAATGTCAGATTTATGAGAATTGAGATAGTTTTAGACTTGATCGATCGTTTGAAAATTGTTCAGTTAGCAGCTCTGAATGATGAAAACCTAAAGACTGAGCAAATGACTAAAAGAAAATTTGACCTATGCAATGATTCTAGAGGATTAAAGACCTATAAAGACCGAATTTGGGTGCCTAAGCTTGGAGAATTGAGGGAATTAATCCTTAATGAAGCGCATAAATCGAGAATGACAGTGCATCCGGGTAGTACTAAGATGTATAGAGATTTAAAAACATTGTATTGGTGGCCGACAATGAAGACAGATGTTACAGGTTTCGTTGAAAAATGTCATACTTTTGCGCAAGTTAAAGCAGAACATCAGAAACCATATGAGTCTCTACGACAGTTAGAAATTCCTCAGTGGAAATGGGATCATATAACGATGGATTTTGTAACCAAATTACCCCGAACCCAGAAAGGACATGACATGATCTGGGTGATAGTGGATCATCTAACGAAGAGTGCTCACTTCTTAGCTACTCGTGAAATTGCTTCGTTGAGTGATTTAGCAGAATTGTACTTAAAAGAGATCATTAGTCGACATGGTGTACCGATGTCAATAGTTTCTGACAGAGATACTAGGTTTGTATCAAACTTCTGGAATAGCTTACAACAGAATCTGGGTACACGTGTGAATCTAATTACAGCTTATCATCCACAAACAGGCGGTCAGAGTGAACGAACGATTCAGACGTTAGAAGACATGTTGAGAGCGTGTGTCTTAGAATATTGTGGTTCTTGGGATTCACATCTTCCATTGATAGAGTTTGCTTACAACAATTCATATCATTCGAGTATCGGAATGCCGCCGTATGAAATGTTGTATGGTCGCAAATGCAGAACTCCTACGTGTTGGTTAGAAGCGGGTGAGAAACAATTTGAAGGTCCCGAAATTGTTCAGATAACCGCAGAAAAGGTCAAAATTGCACGTGAAAAGTTAAAAGCAGCTAGAGATAGACAAAAGATGTATGCTGATCCGCGCAGACGTCCGATGATATTTAATGTAGGTGATCGTGTATATTTGAAAGTTTCGCCGTAGAAAGGGGTGATCAGATTTGGTAAGCGTGGTAAACTAGCACCGAGGTTTATAGGACCATTTTTGATCAAAGAAATTTTGAATGATCAAACGGTAGTTTTAGATCTTCCTTCAGAGTTAGTAGGAATTCACATCACGTTCAATGTATGTTAATTAAGGAAGTGTAAAGTAGACGATGAAAGTTTGATTCTCCCGCTGAAGGATTTGAAAGTGGATTTAAGTAAGAAGCTAGTAGAAGAGCCAATTCAAATAGTAGACAGGAAATTCACCAGATTAAGAAAGAAGCAGATTCCAATGGTATTAATAGAGTGGCAACACAGTTTAGGTACTAGCATGACGTGGGAAACCGAGGAGTTAATGAGGATACGCTATCCCCAGTTGTTTGACCTTGACCAGATTCCAAGGACGGAATCTTCTTAAGGGGGTAGATTTGTAACATCCTCAATCGGGCCTAGATGTAAGATTACTAATTTGCCCTTGAGTTAGTGTAGTGTTATTATATGCTTTTATTTTTATTTAATATTTATTATTAAATAATGATGTGGTTAGGACCAGTTTGTGACAAGGGACACAGAACAGGTTTGTTTATTTAATTTGGACTTCGTTTGGGTTGCCAAATGATGTATGAAAGATATCAGATAACTGATAAATACACGTGTGTTGCACAGTGTGGGATTTTAACCCACTTTAGATGACTAGTGAGCTGTGTTCTTCTCATTTTCCAGACTCTTCCACACACTCCCGTACTTTCATCTTCTTCACTTAGCAAACCCAAATTTCTAATCCTTGGTTTAGAGCTCGAATCGTTTACATTTTTGTGTTCCTTGTGATTCATCGATTCTTTTGAGGTAAGAATCATTACATTTCGTGATTTAATCTTTGCGAAATTTAAGATTTTGTGTTAGTTTTCATAAAAGTATAAATTGGGTCAAAATGAGTTGATTTAGTGTTCTCAGTGTCAAAACCTTGTGGGTTTATGTTTCTAAATGATCAGTGCATCCGATTTGGTAAGTTTTAAGGTTAAAAACGAGCTCTAGATCGAGAATTGATGAGTTTGGTGAGAAACTCGTCACTTTGGCAGCTGCTGTTACAGATGAACTACCCTCGGCTGATGGTCGTTGACGATCGACCGATGGTGTTTGACGATCGGTCGATGGACTAGACCCTGGACCGATGGTGTGAGTCCTTTGACCAACAGTTTAAATTTTAACGTTCGACCGATGGTGTAGTCGATCGACCGATGGTGTAGTGACGATCGACCGATAGTCTCTGACAATCGACCGATCGTCTATGCAGTGAAATATTTTACTAAGTGTTGAGTTTTAGCCGTTATGCTGCCCGTTTGTATTTTGATGATTATGATGTAAATTTTGAAAGTGCATAAAGTGTTAAGCAAAAAATTTTAGCGGATACTTTTTCTGACAAAAATTTATATATTGTGTTATTTGGTGTTAATGGACAGTAACTAACTTGATATGCCTTATGTTCAGGAGAAAAACATAAGGAAGCCGCTCAGTAGTAGATTATCTGAGCTGGTTGCTGGTATTTGGTGAGTGGGACTAACTGGAGAATATAGTATATAGAAGCATGTTATATTATGATTGCCATGCTTGTTAGATATACTTAGTGTTGTGGTTAGTTAATTGTTGTGATGACTACATGTTAGTTGATGCTTGTCTGCTGGAGCCTAGTGCGTCCCTATTGTGCGGTAGCCTCGGTAGGAGAGATCAACCTGCGGGTTGGGTTCCTCTGTGGTAGCCTAGACAACCGTGGTGTATATATATGTGAATGACGTGTCCGTCGCGTGTAGATTATGTATATACATACGGTGGTGGAGAAAATTCTGGTAAGCCCCAGTCCGATCAGCTGGTGGTTAATGGTTTGGCCGAGCCGCCAGAGTCTCTGTAGACGGCACTTGGGTGATGTTTGTGTGTTAGACTATGTGACATGATTAGTATAACACTTATGTATGCTATGGCCTGTAGTTAGTCGTACTCACTTAGCTTCGTACTAATTCCCCTCCATCTCCTCCCTGCAGGTTGTTAGCTTTTGTAAGTGTTGTTTTGTTTAAACAGTGATATCTTGTAAATGTATTGTAAATACGTCTTCTCCATATAAACAAGTATTTTGTAATGACACGTGACACTGGTTGTATTAACAATAGTTAATGTTTATTATGTAATTAATAAATAAATGCTTCCGCCACGTATTTATAAAAAAAATTTTTTAGCAATGTCACAATATATATATATATATATATATATATATATATATATATATATATATATATATATAATTAAATAATTAAATTAAGTAAACAAGTTAAAAGATGTATTTATTTATTTATTTATAAAAAGAATACGAAAATAGTATATCATCACTACTTTTTATAAAGCATGTGGATTAGTGCTGACGAGACAGCCTCCTAATCAACCTGCTTAACTTAATCCACGTGTTAATCATATAGTTAATCGTGATTTATTTCCGCTAATAATAACAATTATATTAAATAAATGAAAATCAATTCGCTCTTTCTCCTCCACATCAATTCGATCAGATGTCTTTTTAGGGTTTCAAATTGCTTTCCACAAAATAAAAATAGCTCCTTCTTCTCTGCATCAATTCCGATCATCTTCTTCATCGGTAACAATTTTCTTCCTCATTTTGAGTTATACCAATATCGCAGCAGTTACTAATGAATATGTTAAAAATGTTAATTCTAGAAACGAAGCAAAAAGGCTCGATTTAAATTGACCTGAAAATGATTGTTTGAAGGTATATCAATATGAAACACGAGTTCGTTTTATGAGGTATGGCAATATGAAACTGACGATTGTTTCAGAATTTAAGAACAAAACTAATTTCTGAGATTAAAAGTTCCAGGGGATTCTATAAACAAATTTAATTTCAGAGATTAAAAGTTTTTTAATTTCGACTTACTAATAAATCCAGGAATCAGAGTATGAATTTTGATTTTTCTAAAAATGAATTTTCAATAAATCAATTAGGTAACTTTGATTAGTTACGATATGGTATGTGTTGTTGACTTGTTGCTATTATTCAATTAGTATGTTGAACAGACCAAGTATAAGGTGTTATGCCATGGCGATGACCTAAGAGAACAACACAACATAACAATCATAGTGCAGCTTATTGAAGGAGGGTTGACAAAACTACAGTGTAAACATAATGGTCAGAGCAACGCATCAGGTCTGTTAATAATTCATACCAGTACATGTTATGTTAAATGTATGTTGTTTTTTATATCTTTTAGATCAATCGTTTTATCGTAAATATTAAAACATTAAAAGATCTTACAATAGATCGATACATTACTAATGCGTACGTCAGAGTTGCACCCAACTGAATATACAAATCTCTTTTTTTAACTGCAGATCCTCTTAAATTTTAGAGTGGGAAAGTGAACGATCAGTAACATATGGTTGTAAGCGACTTATATTTGTCTGATTGATGTTAACGAATCGGCTCAAGGCTGGGTTTTGTGATATCGGATTCAAGCAATTTAACAAACCTTTCCATCAGAATCAATTTTGAAGAACTACGCTCTGTCGATTCGAGATTTGTTATTATCGATTTTTTTAAAATATGGAATAGTTTTAGCTTTTGTTTATTTTGTCAAATTTCAATGTTTATGTCTACCATATGTTTGAAAAAATCTCTAATTTGTAGTTCATAGGTTTAATGCTTATGTCTCCCTTTTGAAAGGTTAATTGGCGCTCTTCTCGATTTTAGTTGTTCTTTTAAAGGCTGATTTTAGTTTTATTAAGGTACACCATCAGCAGCTTCAGTTTTAACATGGTAGTTTTGTTTTGTATTTTACACCTTCTCATAAGGAACAAATGTACAAGGTACAAAATTAGTTTCGAGTCCACAATGATAAGGCGATACATGTATGTTTGATTTAGTTTGGAACAATTCTCTCACACATTTGTAGTTACCTGTAGCATTATCGCAGTACAAAAAGAGTAGTCTTTGTGGACTCGAGATGTTGAACTTGAGGTAGGTAACACACAAGATCTATGTATTGAAGTTATTTATACATTTAGATAACACACAAGCTCCATAAGTTTATTATTACATCTAGGTAAAACATAAGACATGACTATGTTCATATGAAGGTCATATATGTAGTTTGATTTGTTTGATTATTCTATTTTGAAGCTTTATGTATGTGGATAACAAAGAAGTGTGAACCACACTGAATTTGAGCATGATAGGCTTAATATATGGTAAATATGGTTACTGAATGTCTGAATTCCTTTAGTTCAGCACGTACTAAATATATACTTAATACATGGTAAGTATGGTAAACATATGGTTACTGCAGCCTTTCTAAAACTTTCGGTGCCGATGAAATAACAAACTTAATGATCAGCACCTGGATGCCTTGAGGATTTGAGAACCTTCTTGACATTTACTGTATGGACGATATGATAAACAAATGCAAGACACTTACTATATTTTCCAAATGTACACGGACGAAGGTTGGCATTATGGATTTCTCATTTTTCTTTACAACACCCATTTTGCAGACATGATTGAACATTGGACAAATAAAAATGAATACAAAAACTAAAGTTTAGAGGTACCGTGCAACGAACGGGCTCTTAAAATCTAGTATATTTATATATATAATCGGCTTTTATAAAATATATATATATACTATAATTTTTCTCGAAACATAAATAAATATATGTATTTTTTATATATTCCGAATACATGTATATTTTTATGTATTTTATTATATTTTGTTTTATTATCAAACACATATATTATATATGTATTATATTTTTTATAAATATCATATATATATATATATATATATATATATATATATATATATATATATATATATATATATATATATATATATATGTATATATATATATATATATATATGTATATATATATATATATATATATATGTATATATATATATATATATATGTATATATATATATATATATGTATATATTATAAACCGAAAGTATATGTGCATGTAATATATAAATATTTTTTTTCAATTGTATATTTTCGAAATCGAAAATATAAAATATTTATATATTCCTTATTCAAAAATACAAATATTTATATATATCTTCTATTTAAAAAAATATATTTCTATATATATATACATATATATATATAGTGGTAGGATCAAGAGGGAAGTAACCAATCGGGGGGGAAGCAAAAACTTTTTTTTTCTTCGTTTTTTTGAAAAAAAACCTTGTTCACGAAAATTATAGATGGGATGAAAATATGAACATTTAGTAGATACACTTTGTGATAAATGTTTTTATTTTGGTGGGAAAACGCTCGAAGAAGTAATATATAACAATTATCGTGTTTTTCGAGCGTATGTTGAGGTTTTAGCTATTGGGGTTTAGATATTAGGGTTTAGATATTAGGGCTTAGAAATTTAGGGTTTAGGGTTTAGATTTAGGGTTTAGATTTAGGATTTAAATTGAGTTTTTAATACGAACGGTTTAGAGTTTAGGGTGTAGGGTTTGGTGTTTTGGGTTTAAACTCTAAATCGGGCTAAATTTTACTTCACAAAACATGAAAAAAACATTCATATTCTTCACGAACAATATTATCTTGAGTGTCATTTTTGTCGATCGTTTTCCTGCCTAAATAATAACATTCATCACGAAGTATCTCTTCTAAATGTTCATATTTTCGTGTGATCTTGATGCCGAAAAAAAAAATTCCAAAAAAAACGAAAAAAAAAATTTGCTTCCCCCCGATTGGTTACTTCCCCATTGATCATGCCCCTATATATATATATATATATATATATATATATATATATATATATATATATATATATATATATATATATATAATTTGGTTATTTATTAAATATAAATATTGATACATAAATTTCATAAACACATAATTAAATATTTAAAGCAATTTTCACCCTAGTGCTCCGTTTCTTTCGCTGGCAACCTGCGTCGATTCTAATTTCCTACCCGTTCAATCTAATCTTTCATCTGGTTGTGTAATCATGTATCATGGCAAGCAAGAAGAAGAAAAAGAATCTTGATTCAACAGCGACTGCTACTAGGGTTTTGCGAAACCGTTTGGTTATTGTAGAAACAATGGATGATGTTTCAAAACGTGAAGATATATCATTATCTGATTCTGATTCATCTCAGATCATGGGTGATGTTGTTCGTTCTTCTAGGATCGATGGTAGACCTAATGAAAACCCTACGGCGCCTGCTACGGTTGCTGAGGTATCATCAAGTAACCTGGTTTCTGATCCGAAAGAGATGGAACATGGGGCTGAGAGTCAGGTTAATGATGTACATCAGGTTAAATTTCCGAAACTTGATCCTTGTACTGGTTTGTCAAAACCACCTACCGGTCCTTTCAATGAGCAAGATGAGGTTGTTAGCGATCATTCGGTAGATGTTAAAAAGACAGACGAGGAATGTACAGGTGATGGCAAGGAACAGAGACCAAAATTTGTGGAGCAATTAAATGGAATAAAGGTAATTGCTCTTGAACAAGTGAATCATGCTGGTGGGAATATTGGATCCTACCTTGATGTTGCTGCTCCATTACTTCCTAAACGAACAGTATATGGAGCCAACAGTAGGGATGGAGGATGACATTGATGTCCTTCTACCGTTGCCATCCGTTGTTGAAGCTTCGAATAGGTACTATAATACGTTATATGGATATTTTCTTGGTAATAGACTTGCTTATCAAGTGGTGCATAATTATGCAATGAATGTGTGGAAAAAGTTTAGGATAGAAAAGGTTATGATGAACTCTAAGGGGTTCTTCTTCTTTAAATTTTCAATGGAAAAGGGGTTAACGGATGTTATAGAACAGGGTCCATGGATGATTAGAACGAACCCAATTATTCTCAATAAATGGTGACCAAATGTTTCGTTGTCAAAGGAGGATTTAACTAAGGTGCCAATTTGGGTAAAGCTTCATGATATCCCGCTTTTAGGTTATACGGAAGATGGGCTTAGTTTAATGGCATCTAGAATTGGTAATCTCAAGTTGTTAGATACGTGTACAAGTACTATATGTGTTGAAGCATGGGGTCGACCAAATTTCGTGCGAGCGTTGACAGAAATTTCAGCGGATACTGACTTTAAGGACGAAATTAAGGTTGTAACACCTTCATTGGAAGGTCATGGGTTTATTATTGATGTGGTGCGTGTGAAAATGAATGGAAACAACCGAGGTGTTCATATTGTAAATGGATGGTCACTCGGATATTCAATGCCCAATGGTTCTTCCTAAGGTGATGGAAGTTGTAACGACCCGACTTTTTCGACTTATATTTTTTGTGCTCTATACTTTCACGAATCTACGTATATGTGCGTACTGAGCTAGTTTATGCTCTGGGATCTTTATTCATGATTACTTACTTTCGTTAGTATCTTACAACGTGTTGTTAAGTGCGTAATCACTTAACGTTTTGCGACTGAAGCGCTCAATGTTTTAGATGAGTTGAGTAACATTCAGGATGCATTTCATGCATCCAGCTTACTGAAGATGCCTGTAAGGCTAAAAACATCATCTTTCCTTTTGCAGGTATATATTAAGATGACATACTCATGTTAACAAGAAACGAAATCAATTTGTTGGTCTCTAAGGTCAAGAGACTTAATTAATGGCATATACCTATTCTTACTTTTATACGCCCAAGTACCTTTCAAGGTAAACCGCTCACTTCTGAGCCCACGAGTCTCTCAGAACTTTGGTACGCTCCTTCTTCTTCAAATTCGGTACCGTTGTTGGTCACTCCTCAAAATTTCAGGACGAAATTTTCTTTAACGGGTGGGTAATGTAACGACCCGACTTTTTAGACTTATATTTTTGTGCTCTATACTTTCACGAATCTGCGTATATGTGCATACTGAGCTAGTTTATGCTCTGGGATCTTTATTCATGATTGATTACTTTCGTTAGTATCTTACAACGTGTTGTTATGTGCGTAATCACTTAACTTGATCCTCGAATGCTTTTACTACCGTTAGTGTCACTTGTCGTTTGAGACGAGCTATGTACTTTGTACACTTTAAACTTTTGTCATAATTGGAATATTATGACTACGTAATACTAATTATTATTTATTAATAAAAATTACTTGGTTTGATGGTTTCTTAATTACACTTAGTGTTTTACTAATGCGCACTAGTTAGTCCTAATGGATTTTCTACCTTAATGGACCTAAGCCCACCCTACTCTAGCTATTGGACTCTTAACTTAGCCCAATTTAAATGGATTTATGACCCATTAAGATGTGCGAAAAAAACCCATTAAGATGAGCCAACATACTAGCATTTTTGTTAACCATTACTACACATGTTGCATGGGATCCCAAAAACAAGCACCACCTTTAGACCACCACCATGCAAAAAGCAAAAAGTTGTCCCCCTTGTCCCCCCCCCCCCCCTTGGCCTACCGTTTTGGAGACACAAAGCACCACCTCCACCACTATAAATACAAGCCTTATTCTTTCATTTCACACTTCATTTCATTCTCATTTTACACACATTTGCTCTCTAATTTTCTCTATAGTCTTTCTCACACTAAAATTGTAAGTTCTTGATTTTTCTTCTTTTTCTCTTTTTCTTCTTAACCACGACATCATCATCATCATCATCAAAGGATCAAGCTTTTTAGCTTTTTGATCTTGTTACATCTTGTAGATTCAAACTTAGATTTGAAATCTTCAAGAACATGAAAGATTCAAGCTTTTTAGCTTTGAATCATCATTACTTTGTTGGATCTAAGTTTTGAAGCTTAAGATCATTTTATTTTGTTAAAAGATCAAAACTTGTGTTTATGATCTTCATGTAACTTGTAGATCTAGCTTTTTGCTTTAAGGATCTTCAAGAACATTAAAGATCCAAGCTTTCTAGCTTAGGGTTTCATTATTTTTTTAGATCTAAGCTTTTTAAGTTTATGATCTCATTACTTTTACTGGATCTTAGCTTTCTAGCTTACGGTCTCATTAATCTTGTAAAGATCCAAGCTTTCTAGCTTAGGGTTTCTTAACACTTGAGATCTAAGTTATTATTGTAGATCTCACTTACTTGGGACCTTTTTATGATTTTTATGGTGATAAAAATCAAGTCTTCATCATCTCATATGATGAAGATGCATAAACTTGTATCAAAAGGACAAAGGTTGAAGCTTTATTGTGATTATACAATAAAGAGACAACCTTGATGTTCAAAACTTGTAGAAAGTTAGCTTTTACTTTTAGTTGTGTGTTTATGGTTAAAACTTGGTCATAATAATTCTAAAACATCAAAGACTTGTACACTTGAGGCTTATACGCATCAAGGATGAGAACCGTGATAAGCATCAAGCACCAAGATGAAATGTCCCGTTCTTATTGATTAAAAACGTTCCATATTAATTGATTTCGTTGCGAGGTTTTGACCTCTATATGAGACGTTTTTCAAAGACTGCATTCATTTTTAAAACAAACCATAACCTTTATTTCATAAATAAAGGTTTAAAAAGCTTTACGTAGATTATCAAATAATGATAATCTAAAATATCCTGTTTACACACGACCATTACATAATGGTTTACAATACAAATATGTTACATCGAAATCAGTTTCTTGAATGCAGTTTTTACACAATATCATACAAACATGGACTCCAAATCTTGTCCTTATTTTAGTATGCAACAGCGGAAGCTCTTAATATTCACCTGAGAATAAACATGCTTTAAACGTCAACAAAAATGTTGGTGAGTTATAGGTTTAACCTATATATATCAAATCGTAACAATAGACCACAAGATTTCATATTTCAATACACATCCCATACATAGAGATAAAAATCATTCATATGGTGAACACCTGGTAACCGACAATAACAAGATGCATATATAAGAATATCCCTATCATTCCGGGACACCCTTCGGATATGATATAAATTTCGAAGTACTAAAGCATCCGATACTTTGGATGGGGTTTGTTAGGCCCAATAGATCTATCTTTAGGATTCGCGTCAATTAGGGTGTCTGTTCCCTAATTCTTAGATTACCAGACTTAATAAAAAGGGGCATATTCGATTTCGATAATTCAACCATAGAATGTAGTTTCACGTACTTGTGTCTATTTTGTAAATCATTTATAAAACCTGCATGTATTCTCATCCCAAAAATATTAGATTTTAAAAGTGGGACTATAACTCACTTTCACAGATTTTACTTCGTCGGGAAGTAAGACTTGGCCACTGGTTGATTCACGAACCTATAACAATATATACATATATATCAAAGTATGTTCAAAATATATTTACAACACTTTTAATATATTTTGATGTTTTAAGTTTATTAAGTCAGCTGTCCTCGTTAGTAACCTATAACTAGTTGTCCACAGTTAGATGTACAGAAATAAATCGATAAATATTATCTTGAATCAATCCACGACCCAGTGTATACGTATCTCAGTATTGATCACAACTCAAACTATATATATTTTGGAATCAACCTCAACCCTGTATAGCTAACTCCAACATTCACATATAGAGTGTCTATGGTTGTTCCGAAATATATATAGATGTGTCGACATGATAGGTCGAAACATTGTATACGTGTCTATGGTATCTCAAGATTACATAATATACAATACAAGTTGATTAAGTTATGGTTGGAATAGATTTGTTACCAATTTTCACGTAGCTAAAATGAGAAAAATTATCCAATCTTGTTTTACCCATAACTTCTTCATTTTAAATCCGTTTTGAGTGAATCAAATTGCTATGGTTTCATATTGAACTCTATTTTATGAATCTAAACAGAAAAAGTATAGGTTTATAGTCGGAAAAATAAGTTACAAGTCGTTTTTGTAAAGGTAGTCATTTCAGTCGAAAGAACGACGTCTAGATGACCATTTTAGAAAACATACTTCCACTTTGAGTTTAACCATAATTTTTGGATATAGTTTCATGTTCATAATAAAAATCATTTTCTCAGAATAACAACTTTTAAATCAAAGTTTATCATAGTTTTTAATTAACTAACCCAAAACAGCCCGCGGTGTTACTACGACGGCGTAAATCCGGTTTTACGGTGTTTTTCGTGTTTCCAGGTTTTAAATCATTAAGTTAGCATATCATATAGATATAGAACATGTGTTTAGTTGATTTTAAAAGTCAAGTTAGAAGGATTAACTTTTGTTTGCGAACAAGTTTAGAATTAACTAAACTATGTTCTAGTGATTACAAGTTTAAACCTTCGAATAAGATAGCTTTATATGTATGAATCAAATGATGTTATGAACATCATTACTACCTTAAGTTCCTTGGATAAACCTACTGGAAAAGAAAAAAATGGATCTAGCTTCAATGGATCCTTGGATGGCTCGAAGTTCTTGAAGCAGAATCATGACACGAAAACAAGTTCAAGTAAGATCATCACTTGAAATAAGATTGTTATAGTTATAGAAATTGAACCAAAGTTTGAATATGATTATTACCTTGTATTAGAATGATAACCTACTGTAAGAAACAAAGATTTATTGAGGTTGGATGATCACCTTACAAGATTGGAAGTGAGCTAGCAAACTTGAAAGTATTCTTGATTTTATGAAACTAGAACTTTTGGAATTTATGAAGAACACTTAGAACTTGAAGATAGAACTTGAGAGAGATCAATTAGATGAAGAAAATTGAAGAATGAAAGTGTTTGTAGGTGTTTTTGGTCGTTGGTGTATGGATTAGATATAAAGGATATGTAATTTTGTTTTCATGTAAATAAGTCATGAATGATTACTCATATTTTTGTAATTTTATGAGATATTTCATGCTAGTTGCCAAATGATGGTTCCCACATGTGTTAGGTGACTCACATGGGCTGCTAAGAGCTGATCATTGGAGTGTATATACCAATTGTACATACATCTAAAAGCTGTGTATTGTACGAGTACGAATACGGGTGCATACGAGTAGAATTGTTGATGAAACTGAACGAGGATGTAATTGTAAGCATTTTTGTTAAGTAGAAGTATTTTGATAAGTGTATTGAAGTCTTTCAAAAGTGTATAAATACATATTAAAACACTACATGTATATACATTTTAACTGAGTCGTTAAGTCATCGTTAGTCGTTACATGTAAGTGTTGTTTTGAAACCTTTAGGTTAACGATCTTGTTAAATGTTGTTAACCCAATGTTTATAATATCAAATGAGATTTTAAATTATTATATTATCATGATATTATCATGTATGAATATCTCTTAATATGATATATATACATTAAATGTCTTTACAACGATAATCGTTACATATATGTCTCGTTTAAAAATCATTAAGTTAGTAGTCTTGTTTTTACATATGTAGTTCATTGTTAATATACCTTATGATATGTTTTCTTATCATAGTATCATGTTAACTATATATATATATATACATATATATGTCATCATATAGTTTTTACAAGTTTTAACGTTCGTGAATCACCGATCAACTTGGGTGGTCAATTGCCTATATGAAACATATTTCAATTAATCAAGTCTTAACAAGTTTGATTACTTAACATGTTGGAAACATTTAATCATGTAAATATCAATCTCAATTAATATATATAAACATGGAAAAGTTCGGGTCACTACAGTACCTACCCGTTAAATAAATTTCGTCCCGAAATTTTAAGCTGTTGAAGGTGTTGACGAATCTTCTGGAAATAGATGCGGGTATTTCTTCTTCATCTGATCTTCATGCTCCCAGGTGAACTCGGGTCCTCTACGAGCATTCCATCGAACCTTAACAATTGGTATCTTGTTTTGCTTAAGTCTTTTAACCTCACGATCCATTATTTCGACGGGTTCTTCGATGAATTGAAGTTTTTCGTTGATTTGGATTTCATCTAAAGGAATAGTGAGATCTTCTTTAGCAAAACATTTCTTTAAATTCGAGACGTGGAAAGTGTTATGTACAGCCGCGAGTTGTTGAGGTAACTCTAGTCGGTAAGCTACTGGTCCGACACGATCAATAATCTTGAATGGTCCAATATACCTTGGATTTAATTTCCCTCGTTTACCAAATCGAACAACGCCTTTCCAAGGTGCAACTTTAAGCATGACCATCTCTCCAATTTCAAATTCTATATCTTTTCTTTTAATGTCAGCGTAGCTCTTTTGTCGACTTTGGGCGGTTTTCAACCGTTGTTGAATTTGGATGATCTTCTCCGTAGTTTCTTGTATAATCTCCGGACCCGTAATCTGTCTATCCCCCACTTCACTCCAACAAATCGGAGACCTGCACTTTCTACCATAAAGTGCTTCAAACGGCGCCATCTCAATGCTTGAATGGTAACTGTTGTTGTAGGAAAATTCTGCTAATGGTAGATGTCGATCCCAACTGTTTCCGAAATCAATAACACATGCTCGTAGCATGTCTTCAAGCGTTTGTATCGTCCTTTCGCTCTGCCCATCAGTTTGTGGATGATAGGCAGTACTCATGTCTAGACGAGTTCCTAATGCTTGCTGTAATGTCTGCCAGAATCTTGAAATAAATCTGCCATCCCTATCAGAGATAATAGAGATTGGTATTCCATGTCTGGAGACGACTTCCTTCAAATACAGTCGTGCTAACTTCTCCATCTTGTCATCTTCTCTTATTGGTAGGAAGTGTGCTGATTTGGTGAGACGATCAACTATTACCCAAATAGTATCAAAACCACTTGCAGTCCTTGGCAATTTAGTGATGAAATCCATGGTAATGTTTTCCCATTTCCATTCCGGGATTTCGGGTTGTTGAAGTAGACCTGATGGTTTCTGATGCTCAGCTTTGACCTTAGAACACGTCAAACATTCTCCTACGTATTTAGCAACATCGGCTTTCATACCCGGCCACCAAAAATGTTTCTTGAGATCCTTGTACATCTTCCCCGTTCCAGGATGTATTGAGTATCTGGTTTTATGAGCTTCTCTAAGTACCATTTCTCTCATATCTCCAAATTTTGGTACCCAAATCCTTTCAGCCCTATACCGGGTTCCGTCTTCCCGAATATTAAGATGCTTCTCCGATCCTTTGGGTATTTCATCCTTTAAATTTCCCTCTTTTAAAACTCCTTGTTGCGCCTCCTTTATTTGAGTGGTAATGTTATTATGAATCATTATATTCATAGATTTTACTCGAATGGGTTCTCTGTCCTTCCTGCTCAAGGCATCGGCTACCACATTTGCCTTCCCCGGGTGGTAACGAATCTCAAAGTCGTAATCATTCAATAATTCAATCCACCTACGCTGCCTCATATTCAGTTGTTTCTGATTAAATATGTGTTGAAGACTTTTGTGGTCGGTATATATAATACTTTTGACCCCATATAAGTAGTGCCTCCAAGTCTTTAATGCAAAAACAACCGCGCCTAATTCCAAATCATGCGTCGTATAATTTTGTTCGTGAATCTTCAATTGTCTAGACGCATAAGCAATCACCTTCGTTCGTTGCATTAATACACAACCGAGACCTTGCTTTGATGCATCACAATAAATCACAAAATCATCATTCCCTTCAGGCAATGACAATATAGGTGCCGTAGTTAGCTTTTTCTTCAATAACTGAAACGCTTTCTCTTGTTCATCATTCCATTCAAATTTCTTCCCTTTATGCGTTAATGCAGTCAAGGGTTTTGCTATTCTGGAAAAGTCTTGGATGAACCTTCTGTAGTAACCAGCTAGTCCTAAAAACTGGCGTATGTGTTTCGGAGTTTTCGGGGTTTCCCACTTTTCAACAGTTTCTATCTTTGCCGGATCCACCTTAATACCTTCTTTGTTCACTATGTGACCGAGGAATTGAACTTCTTCCAACCAAAATGCACACTTTGAAAACTTAGCGTACAATTCTTCCTTCCTCAATACTTCTAACACCTTTCTCAAATGTTCACCGTGTTCTTGGTCATTCTTTGAGTAAATAAGTATGTCATCAATGAAAACAATGACAAACTTGTCAAGGTATGGTCCACACACTCGGTTCATAAGGTCCATGAACACAGCTGGTGCATTAGTTAAACCAAACGGCATGACCATAAACTCGTAATGACCGTAACGTGTTCTGAAAGCAGTCTTTGGAATATCATCTTCTTTCACCCGCATTTGATGATACCCGGAACGTAAGTCAATCTTTGAATAAACAGACGAGCCTTGTAGTTGATCAAATAAGTCATCGATTCTCGGTAGTGGGTAGCGATTCTTGATGGTAAGTTTGTTCAACTCTCAGTAGTCGATACACAACCTGAATGTACCATCTTTCTTCTTGACAAACAAAACAGGAGCTCCCCACGGTGATGTGCTTGGTCGAATGAAACCACGCTCTAAAAGTTCTTGTAATTGGCTTTGTAGTTCTTTCATCTCGCTGGGTGCGAGTCTGTAAGGAGCACGAGCTATTGGTGCAGCTCCTGGTACAAGATCTATTTGAAATTCAACGGATCGATGTGGGGGTAATCCCGGTAATTCTTTCGGAAATACATCGGGAAATTCTTTTGCGACGGGAACATCATTGATGCTCTTTTCTTCAGTTTGTACTTTCTCGACGTGTGCTAGAACAGCATAGCAACCTTTTCTTATTAGTTTTTGTGCCTTCAAATTACTAATAAGATGTAGCTTCGTGTTGCCCTTTTCTCCGTACACCATTAAGGGTTTTCCTTTTTCTTGTATAATGCGAATTGCATTTTTGTAACAAACGATCTCCGCTTTCACTTCTTTCAACCAGTCCATACCGATTATCACATCAAAACTCCCTAACTCTACTGGTATCAAATCAATCTTAAATGTTTCGCTAACCAGTTTAATTTCTCGATTCCGACATATATTATCTGCTGAAATTAATTTACCATTTGCTAATTCGAGTAAAAATTTACTATCCAAAGGCGTCAATGGACAACTTAATTTAGCACAAAAATCTCTACTCATATAGCTTCTATCCGCACCCGAATCAAATAAAACGTAAGCAGATTTATTGTCAATAAGAAACGTACCCGTAACAAGCTCCGGGTCTTCCTGTGCCTCTGCCGCATTAATATTGAAAACTCTTCCACGGCCTTGTCCATTTGTGTTCTCCTGGTTCGGGAAATTTCTAATAATGTGGCCCGGTTTTCCACATTTATAACAAACTACATTGGCATAACTTGCTCCGACACTACTTGCTCCGCCATTACTCGTTCCGACACCATTTGTTCCTTTCGTTCTATTAACCCCTGGTCCGTAGACCTCACACTTCTCCGCGCTATGACCATTTCTTTTACACTTGTTGCAAAATTTGGTGCAGAACCCCGAGTGATTCTTTTCACACCTTTGGCATAGCTGCTTCTGATTGTTGTTGTTGTTGCGGTTATTATTGTTGTTGGGATGATTGTTGTAGTTGCTGTTGTTGTTGTTGTTGTTGTTGTTGTTGTTGTTGTTGGGTCGTTTGTTATAGTTGCGATTGATGTTGCGATTGTTGGGATAATTGTTGCGATTATTGTTGTAATTGCTGTTGTTGTTGTATTGGTGATTCTTATCACCGTTTTCCTCCCACTTTCTTTTGACTTGCTTCACATTGGCCTCTTCAGTAGTCTGTTCTTTAATTCTTTCTTCAATTTGATTCACGAGTTTGTGAGCCATTCTACATGCCTGTTTTATGGAGGCGGGCTCGTGTGAACTTATATCTTCTTGGATTCTTTCCGGTAATCCTTTCACAAACGCGTCGATCTTCTCTTCCTCATCTTCGAATGCTCCCGGACACAATAGGCACAATTCTGTGAATCGTCTTTCGTACGTGGTAATATCAAATCCTTGGGTTCGTAACCCTCTAAGTTCTGTCTTGAGTTTATTGACCTCGGTTCTGGGACGGTACTTCTCGTTCATCAAGTGCTTGAATGCTGACCACGGTAGTGCGTACGCATCGTCTTGTCCCACTTGCTCTAGATAGGTATTCCACCATGTTAACGCAGAACCTGTGAAGGTATGCGTAGCGTACTTCACTTTGTCCTCTTCAGTACACTTACTTATGGCAAACACCGATTCAACCTTCTCGGTCCACCGTTTCAATCCGATCGGTCCTTCGGTTCCATCAAATTCCAAAGGTTTGCAGGCAGTGAATTCTTTGTAGGTGCATCCTACACGATTTCCTGTACTGCTAGATCCAAGGTTATTGTTGGTATGTAGCGCAGCCTGTACTGCGGCTATGTTTGAAGCTAGAAAAGTACGGAATTCCTCTTCATTCATATTCACGGTGTGTCGAGTAGTCGGTGCCATTTCCTTCAAAATAGTTAAATGGAACAAGTTAATCATACAGAATATTAAGAGTAGTTAATAGTATTTCGTAGCATAATATGAACTCATTTATAAAAGCTTTTTCTTCATATTAGCGTTTTATAAGTTTAAATTCGGGTAGTACCTACCCGTTAAGTTCATACTTAGTAGCTAATATACAATTCAACTACTACAATTCTATATGAAAAACTGATTATAATAATATTTCGCGTTCAAACTTTTATACAATATTTTACAAACTTACAATACCGCTTATTTTACATAAAGCATGAAATATAGCACACAATAACTTTGATACAAGATAGTTGTGAAGACAATTCTAGCTAGTACACAAGTCGTTCAGCAAAGGCAATAAAGACACGTAATTCATACGTCCAGAAACAAGTCATGCATTCTGGTTTTACTAGGACTACTTCCCATCCTTGGTCTTGTGCAACATAACCGTTATGGCCGTTGATAAGACAGCGTGTTGTAACGTCATCAAAGGGACGAGGGTTACGTAATGTCCAACAGTCCCGTAATAATTTTAAAACCTCATTTCTTACCCCAATTACCGACTCTATCACTTGTGGAAACGTTTTGTTTAATAGTTGTAGCCCGATGTTCTTGTTCTCACTTTGGTGAGAAGCGAACATTACTAATCCGTAAGCATAACATGCTTCTTTATGTTGCATGTTAGCCGCTTTTTCTAAATCACGAAGTCCAATATTCGGATATATTGAGTCAAAATAATTTCTTAACCCGTTGCGTAAAATAGCATTTGGGTTCCCCGCAATATATGCATCAAAGTAAACACATCGTAACTTATGGGTTTCCCAATGTGATATCCCCCATCTTTCAAACGAAAGTCTCTTATAAACCAAGACATTCTTGGAACGTTCTTCGAATGTCTTACAAACTGATCTCGCCTTAAATAGTTGTGCCGAAGAATTCTGGCCGACTTTAGACAAGATTTCATCAATCATGTCTCCGGGTAGGTCTCTTAAAATATTGGGTTGTCTATCCATTTTGTGTTTTTAAACTGTAAAATAGACAAGAGTTAGATTCATAAAAAAATACTTATTAATACAAGCAATTTTTACATATATCATAAAGCATAAGAACACTATATTACATATATTACACCACACGAATACAACTATCTTATTCCGACTCGCTCGTTTCTTCTTCTTCGGTTTTGGTTCTTTTTTCCAAGTTTCTAGGGATATATGATGTTCCCCTAATACGAGCCGTCGTTGTCCACATTGGTTTAGAAAAACCTGGTGGTTTAGAGGTTCCCGGGTCATTGTTACAACTTAAGGACTTCGGGGGTTGACGATACATATAAAGTTCATCGGGGTTGGAATTAGATTTCTCTATTTTTATGCCCTTTCCCTTATTATTTTCTTTTGCCTTTTTAAATTCAGTTGGGGTAATTTCTATAACATCATCGGAATTCTCGTCGGAATCCGATTCATCGGAGAATTGGTAATCCTCCCAATATTTTGCTTCCTTGGCGGAAACACCATTGACCATAATTAACTTTGGTCGGTTGGTTGAGGATTTTCTTTTACTTAACCGTTTTATTATTTCCCCCACCGGTTCTATTTCTTCATCCGGTTCTGATTCTTCTTCCGGTTCCGATTCTTCTTCCGGTTCTGACTCTTCTTCCGGTTCCTCTTCGGGAACTTGTGAATCAGTCCACAAATCATTCCAATTTACATTTGACTCTTCATTATTATTAGGTGAGTCAATGGGACTTGTTCTAGAGGTAGACATCTATCACATAATATCAAACACGTTAAGAGATTAATATATCACATAATATTCATATGTTAAACATATATAGTTTCCAACAAAAATGTTAAGCAATCATTTTTAAAGAAAACACGGTCGAAGTCCAGACTCACTAATGCATCCTAACAAACTCGATAAGACACACTAATGTAAATTTTCTGGTTCTCTAAGACCAACGCTCGGATACCAACTGAAATGTCCCGTTCTTATTGATTAAAAACGTTCCATATTAATTGATTTCGTTGCGAGGTTTTGACCTCTATATGAGACGTTTTTCAAAGACTGCATTCATTTTTAAAACAAACCATAACCTTTATTTCATAAATAAAGGTTTAAAAAGCTTTACGTAGATTATCAAATAATGATAATCTAAAATATCCTGTTTACACACGACCATTACATAATGGTTTACAATACAAATATGTTACATCGAAATCAGTTTCTTGAATGCAGTTTTTACACAATATCATACAAACATGGACTCGAAATCTTGTCCTTATTTTAGTATGCAACAGCGGAAGCTCTTAATATTCACCTGAGAATAAACATGCTTTAAACGTCAACAAAAATGTTGGTGAGTTATAGGTTTAACCTATATATATCAAATCGTAACAATAGACCACAAGATTTCATATTTCAATACACATCCCATACATAGAGATAAAAATCATTCATATGGTGAACACCGGGTAACCGACAATAACAAGATGCATATATAAGAATATCCCCATCATTCCGGGACACCCTTCGGATATGATATAAATTTCGAAGTACTAAAGCATCCGGTACTTTGGATGGGGTTTGTTAGGCCCAATAGATCTATCTTTAGGATTCGCGTCAATTAGGGTGTCTGTTCCCTAATTCTTAGATTACCAGACTTAATAAAAAGGGGCATATTCGATTTCGATAATTCAACCATAGAATGTAGTTTCACGTACTTGTGTCTATTTTGTAAATCATTTATAAAACCTGCATGTATTCTCATCCCAAAAATATTAGATTTTAAAAGTGGGACTATAACTCACTTTCACAGATTTTACTTCGTCGGGAAGTAAGACTTGGCCACTGGTTGATTCACGAACCTATAACAATATATACATATATATCAAAGTATGTTCAAAATATATTTACAACACTTTTAATATATTTTGATGTTTTAAGTTTATTAAGTCAGCTGTCCTCGTTAGTAACCTATAACTAGTTGTCCACAGTTAGATGTACAGAAATAAATCGATAAATATTATCTTGAATCAATCCACGACCCAGTGTATACGTATCTCAGTATTGATCACAACTCAAACTATATATATTTTGGAATCAACCTCAACCCTGTATAGCTAACTCCAACATTCACATATAGAGTGTCTATGGTTGTTCCGAAATATATATAGATGTGTCGACATGATAGGTCGAAACATTGTATACGTGTCTATGGTATCTCAAGATTACATAATATACAATACAAGTTGATTAAGTTATGGTTGGAATAGATTTGTTACCAATTTTCACGTAGCTAAAATGAGAAAAATTATCCAATCTTGTTTTACCCATAACTTCTTCATTTTAAATCCGTTTTGAGTGAATCAAATTGCTATGGTTTCATATTGAACTCTATTTTATGAATCTAAACAGAAAAAGTATAGGTTTATAGTCGGAAAAATAAGTTACAAGTCGTTTTTGTAAAGGTAGTCATTTCAGTCGAAAGAACGACGTCTAGATGACCATTTTAGAAAACATACTTCCACTTTGAGTTTAACCATAATTTTTGGATATAGTTTCATGTTCATAATAAAAATCATTTTCTCAGAATAACAACTTTTAAATCAAAGTTTATCATAGTTTTTAATTAACTAACCCAAAACAGCCCGCGGTGTTACTACGACGGCGTAAATCCGGTTTTACGGTGTTTTTCGTGTTTCCAGGTTTTAAATCATTAAGTTAGCATATCATATAGATATAGAACATGTGTTTAGTTGATTTTAAAAGTCAAGTTAGAAGGATTAACTTTTGTTTGCGAACAAGTTTAGAATTAACTAAACTATGTTCTAGTGATTACAAGTTTAAACCTTCGAATAAGATAGCTTTATATGTATGAATCAAATGATGTTATGAACATCATTACTACCTTAAGTTCCTTGGATAAACCTACTGGAAAAGAAAAAAATGGATCTAGCTTCAATGGATCCTTGGATGGCTCGAAGTTCTTGAAGCAGAATCATGACACGAAAACAAGTTCAAGTAAGATCATCACTTGAAATAAGATTGTTATAGTTATAGAAATTGAACCAAAGTTTGAATATGATTATTACCTTGTATTAGAATGATAACCTACTGTAAGAAACAAAGATTTATTGAGGTTGGATGATCACCTTACAAGATTGGAAGTGAGCTAGCAAACTTGAAAGTATTCTTGATTTTATGAAACTAGAACTTTTGGAATTTATGAAGAACACTTAGAACTTGAAGATAGAACTTGAGAGAGATCAATTAGATGAAGAAAATTGAAGAATGAAAGTGTTTGTAGGTGTTTTTGGTCGTTGGTGTATGGATTAGATATAAAGGATATGTAATTTTGTTTTCATGTAAATAAGTCATGAATGATTACTCATATTTTTGTAATTTTATGAGATATTTCATGCTAGTTGCCAAATGATGGTTCCCACATGTGTTAGGTGACTCACATGGGCTGCTAAGAGCTGATCATTGGAGTGTATATACCAATTGTACATACATCTAAAAGCTGTGTATTGTACGAGTACGAATACGGGTGCATACGAGTAGAATTGTTGATGAAACTGAACGAGGATGTAATTGTAAGCATTTTTGTTAAGTAGAAGTATTTTGATAAGTGTATTGAAGTCTTTCAAAAGTGTATAAATACATATTAAAACGCTACATGTATATACATTTTAACTGAGTCGTTAAGTCATCGTTAGTCGTTACATGTAAGTGTTGTTTTGAAACCTTTAGGTTAACGATCTTGTTAAATGTTGTTAACCCAATGTTTATAATATCAAATGAGATTTTAAATTATTATATTATCATGATATTATCATGTATGAATATCTCTTAATATGATATATATACATTAAATGTCTTTACAACGATAATCGTTACATATATGTCTCGTTTAAAAATCATTAAGTTAGTAGTCTTGTTTTTACATATGTAGTTCATTGTTAATATACCTTATGATATGTTTTCTTATCATAGTATCATGTTAACTATATATATATATATACATATATATGTCATCATATAGTTTTTACAAGTTTTAACGTTCGTGAATCACCGATCAACTTGGGTGGTCAATTGTCTATATGAAACATATTTCAATTAATCAAGTCTTAACAAGTTTGATTACTTAACATGTTGGAAACATTTAATCATGTAAATATCAATCTCAATTAATATATATAAACATGGAAAAGTTCGGGTCACTACACAAGAAACCCACCGGAGCACTTGTTTCTGTTTTTCGGGGTCTGATCAGACTACTGGGACTTCTGGAAAGTTGATTTTCAGATAGTTCGGTTTGATTAGATGACTTTTCATTTAAGACTCACCTAAATACGATATACATCCTTCCGAAAATTACTACGCCTTCGTAACGACGTGCTGAAATTTCTGACCTACTCGAACTTGAACCGTCATCACGGTCAAACGACATCGAGTTAGGATCTGAAAATTAGATAGCTTGTATAGAGGTAGTAGCAGCTATCCGAAGTCAGCCCTTTGTTTCGATCTCTATTCATGTTGAAAACTTACTTTATCTTTTACGAATGATGATGATGATGATGATGATGATGATACTTAAGACTTAACTTATTTACTTTTAAACTTTTGAGGAACAATTTACTGACTTAGTAACCATTGACTTAGGTTGAGGACCTTTTGGATCGATCAACTTACTTGTTTGGACTAACTTACTACTTGCTTACATTTTCGTATCGATTTTACCGCACATTCACTGTGAGTTATAGCTCCCTTATTACTTTAACTATTTTTGGGACTGAGAATACATGCGCATTTTATGTTTTACATACTAAACACGATTACTTAAACTTTATATATGTGTAGGTGATATAACGGCATAAATTTTCGCCTTAGCTCGGTAACGTTTAACTAATGGTTTTTGAACCGGTAGACGCGAATCTTAGATATGGATCCATAGGGTTTGACATCTCCACTCGGGCTAATCGCACTAGCATTTAACGGGTGTTTAATACTTTGAGAACATACGCACTCGCCAAGTGTACTTTTAGGGGGTGATATTTATTTTAGTTTGTTAAGTTAGTTACCGGGTGCCCACGGATAAGCATATACTTTATCATACGGATTTGAGATACTGTTTTGAATACTAAATCTCGTGGTCTACATTACATTGTTGTTTACAATCAAACTATATCTCACCAACATTCGTGTTGACTTTTTAAAGCATGTATTTCTCAGGTGCTTAGACATTGTTGCTTCCGCTATTAGACTTGATGTTATAGTCTTGGTGTTATAGACTTGCTGTTACAGACTCGCTGTGTTAGACTTCCGCTGCATTGTTTTGAGATGTCTCAATCATGGAACTTTTACTTTGCATTCACAACTTATGTTACATTTGAACAATGGTTTTGTAATGACCTTTGTGTCACGTACTTATGTTAATGCTTTCTATTCGTAGAAGCATGTTATCCTTGTAAAATATTTGACGTTGGTAAAGACGTCATATTTTGTAATACATTTGACGTTGGTAAAAATGTTACCTTTTCATGAATGCAAAACTTGTTTTAAAAAAGCATATAGTGTTGTAACCATGTAAAGATCCCGTTATTGATGATCCGTACACGTTGATTTTGTACAGGGCGTCACATTTGGTATCAGAGCATTAGTTGTAGGGAATTAGGTTGCATTAGTGTGTCTTGACCGAGTCGAGTAAGATTCACTAATAGGACTAATCTACAACTTGCTCGTTTACTTGTTTCTGCGAAACTGCTACATGCTACTGTTATATATTACTACATTTTACTACTTATTACTACTGCATGCTACTGGTTACATGATACTACTGCATGACACTACTATCTACTACAGTTTTGTGTACTGCAATAGACTACCTAGGTTATTGTTGATGCTGTTTCTTGCTACATGTCTGCTATTCGCTGTACCGACTTGGAAAATTTATATTTCCTAGTTCAGATGTTTTTCTGAACCCTTTTCTCACTCATCTAACCCTAAGAACTAGTATTGTAATCCATCTGTTACTACCGTTCCACCGTTCCAGAGATCGAAACATTACTTCACGTAATCTAGGAAGAGTACTGTGACAACCCGGAAATTTCCAACCAAATTTAAACTTTAATCTTTATATGTTTCCGACACGATAAGCAATATTTGTTAAGTTAAATTGAAAGAATTTTAAACTATGTTCATACATTCATTCAACCTCGACCAAGTTCCAACGATTCACGAACCATTAAACAAATATGATTATATATGTATATGTGTATATATATTATAACTTGAAACGTAAACAAAATATTAGATTAAATACTTTATATGATTGTATCTGTTTCAAAATGTTTATCAATGGAATTAGAAGATAAGATCAAATGATTGAATTATCAGATATATTGAATTATGATTACAAGTCTCTATTGAAAGGCCCACGTTGATTTGAGAAATCTTTCCATTTTAACAATATTCGGAAAATGGTAAAGTGATTTATAAATAAGAACAAATTGTCAATCATTGAGAACTAGACAAAGGATAGTGGAAGATTGAATCTCATAAAGACTCGATTGATCTATTTAGTTTCAAACGTACAAAAACTTTTTCAGTTTAAAAAGAACTTTATTATTAAAACGTATATAACTTTTATAAATATCTAGAACCACTTTTGACAACTCATTACTTAACTAGTATGATAAAGATAACGATATTTATATTTTATTAAATATATATAACGATTTAAATTAATATTATATATATTTATACGCGTATTATACGTACATAGTTTTATACTTTTACTATACTTAAACTTTACCTTTACTTTATTTTTACTTTACTTTAACTTTAATAATTCACTTTAATAATTCATACTTTAATAATTCACTTTAATAATGCACACTTTAATAATTCACTTTAATAATTCATACTTTAATAATTCACTTTATTAATTCATACTTTAATAATTCACTTTAATAATTCATACTTTAATAATTCACTTTAATAATTCAAAAATCTATTATAAATAGAATTCAATAGGTTTCATTATTTCATAGAAACTTGAAAATATTTTTCTCTAAACTCTCTCAATTGATTTACATATATATATTTACTCCATATTATTTCAAGATATTATTAGTATACATAAAATATTACGACAGAGTACTGTCCGAGTGATTTCGAAATTTTTTTTCGAGTAGGATAGGATTAAGGAAATTATGGGTTATAGCTATGGAGGTGATTGAGTATGGTTCATGGGTATGCTCGTGAGGTCAATATAGTGTTTATCATTTCCGTTGCATCTACGTACCTTTCCTGCAATATTGAATCTCAATATTGATACGTGAGTACTCATAATTTAACTTTTACATACTAATAGTGTATCCCTGACTAGTGCTCGAGTATTTAGGATTATGCATGCTTGTACTTTTGATATTTCCCTTAGACAGGTTAGGTTGAATATTGAATTAGTTACACTTGCGGTTGAGATAAGGTATAAGATATGCATGTCCTTGAAAAGCTAGCGAAAAATTAAGAACTTTTCCTTTAAATATCGAATGGTTTTGATGAACGGATTAGAAGTTATAATCAATTGAATTTTCGATATTTTTATTAAAAATGATTATTATTATCGTCATTTTTATCGTCGTTCTAGTTTTATCTTATTATTATCATTATTATTATCTTTATCAATAAAAGGGATTTATCATTAAAAATTGTTATTTTTTTATTATTATTACTATCGTTATTATCGTTAAAGTTATAATTAGTATTATTATTATTATTATTATCCAATTATTATTATTATTATTATTATTATTATTATTATTATTATTATTATTATTATTAGTATTATTATTATTATTATCATTATTAATATATATATCATTATTTAAAAATGGTTATTTTTATTGTTATTATTATTATTACTGTATTATCATTAAGATAATTATTAGTATTATCGTTAATAATGTTATAGTAACTATCATTATTAATATTAGTGTAATTAAAACAAATATTTGTAACACCTAATTATTTTGATTACTATTATTATCATTATTATGAACACGATATAAAAGACGATTAAAAGCTATTAAACAAAATGATTAGGAAATAATGAGTAAGAGTATCATGATGAAATTAAAATATTATAAGATATTGATTTAGATAAAATTATCGTTCTTATTATTTTTATCATTACTATTATTATTAAAAGTATCGTTAGTATTAAAACTATCATTTTAACAAAAATTATCATTTTAATAGAAATGTCATTGTTACTATAAAATATCATTATTATTATTATTTTAAATAGAATTATTATTTTAAAGATAATATTAAAAATTATCGTAAATATTAAAGTTATCATAATTAGAATTATCGTTTTATCATAATGTCATCTTAGTAATTATAAATATAGATATTTTTATAATAATAATTATTATTACAAAATAATATAACTTTTACTTACTATCATTATAGATATTATTTTATCAAATAAATATGTGATACAAACATATTTTACTACGTGTAATAACTTACTTTAATAATACCTATCATATTATCTTTATGATATTAAATGAACCCTATAAATTTTATTACTTAATATATATAAAAGTATATTTTATTACATAAATTTAATATAGAATTTTATCTATTAATAAATAAATTATATTATTACTCTCATAAATCTTTTAAAAATATTTAAAAATATAAAACGACGATATTTAAACTATATATTAATCATGTATAGATTTTTGGAAATTATTTTGAGTCAAATTTACTTTTGTTGACTTTTGCATATTAGTCTCGAGTATTAGGATTGTGGTACACTATGACTTGACCTAATTTGTTAGACAAATATTGACCAACACATAATTATATATAATTAATTTAGGTTCGTGAATCCGAGGCCAACCTTGCACTTGTTCAATGACGTTATATGTATTTTTACTACGAAATACAGTATGGTGAGTTTCATTTGATTCCCTTTTTACTCATTACATTTTTGAGCTGAGAATACATGCAAATGCTTTATTAACTGTTTTACAATATTTATATGCGTGAGTTTCATTAATCCCTTTTTAAATGCTTTCCCAATATATATTTTTGGAACTGAGAATACATGCGCTGCTTTTATAACTGTTTTACGAAATAGACACAAGTAATCGAAACTACATTCTATGGTTGGATTATTAAACCGAATATGCCCCTTTATAGTCTGGTAATCTAAGAATTAAGGAACAGACACCCTAATTGACGCGAATCCTAAAGATAGATCTATTAGGCCTAACAAACCCCATCCAAAGTACCGGATGCTTTAGTACTTCGAAATTTATATCATGTCCGAAGGAGGATCCCGAAATGATAGGGGATATTCTTATATGTATCTTGTTAATGTCGGTTACCAGGTGTTCATCATATGAATGATTATTTTTGTCTCTATGCATGGGACGTATATTTATGAGAACTGGAAATGAAATTCTTGTGGTCTATTAAAATGATGGAAATAAATGATTATGATAAACTAATGAACTCACCAACTTTTTGGTTGACACTTTAAAGCATGTTTATTCTCAGGTGTTAAAGAAATCTTCCGCTTTGCATTTGCTCATTTTAAAGATATTACTTGGAGTCTTTCATAGCATATTTCGAAGAACGTTGCATTCGAGTCATTGAGTTCATCAAAGATTATTATTAAATTAATTTATAGTTGGATAGTGGATATTATGAAATGGTATGCATGCCTGTCAATTTTCAATGTAAAGAAAGTTTGTCTTTTAAAAACGAATGCAATGTTTGTAAAATGTATCATATAGAGGTCAAATACCTCGTAATGTAATCAACTATTGTGAATAGTTTATAATGTATATGAACGGGTCCTTTCAAGTACCCCTCGGATTACACGCCCACTAAAGTTGATCCTCGGAGGAGGAGATATGTGAGGACTTATCGGAGTAACCGCACCTCACCCCACCCCCCGAGCTCACCCTAATTAGCCACGTACAATGTATGAACATTAGAAGGTTGTTCAATTTCCGTAAGTTGACCCGTATCCCGTACGCTTTCATGACCGTCACTTATCTCTCTCATTCTTCACCACTACTCGACGATCTAACGACACTTCTGGACTTAGGTCCCTAACACTGTTAGGCATTGGAGAAGTCGAGAAGGCATCTCCTTTCATAAGGTCATAGTGTCTTCCACTGATGCTCAGCCATACCCAAAGACTTGGGAGTCGCCTCAAGACATATCGTATTACTACTTACTACACGTACAACTCGACACGAGACCCATATTGAATTTCTAGAAAGCAACCTAACGACATTACCTGAACCAGAACATTTTGAAGAAAATTTTGGGAGATTTAGGAATTGATGCATGACCTACGGAACCTACGCACCCACACCGAGAAACCGTGAGATTAATTATGTAGATTTTGTTTTGAGATAGCATAGATAAAGCACCGTTAAATGAAATTGAGTAGAACTTGAAGTGATCACGTTACATTGACCATGTTGAGTGATATAGGAATGAACGTACGATTTAGTACAATATAATGACACCCGGCCAGCGTGATTATATTGAAGTAAATCAAGTAGAAGTTCCAATGTTACTACATAAGGAATATGAAGTGATTCAAAGAACATTTTAGTAGGAACCACTTGAGCTGAGCGATATAGAGTCTGACGAGAATGAAACTGCCGTGTTTATGGCAGAGAAAAATGCTTATAAGAAAACACCTGGGTTTGGTATGAAATCAGGCTGGTTGTAGTTAGGTATATTGTTGTGTGTTGGTGCCTGATATAGGAGTGTCGTTGTTAGTCATTTTTGGCCAATCCTGTTTGTAGGTTCTAGCTAGTTTTTTTGTTCTTTGTGAGGCTGCTTGGTGCGCTTGCAGTCGTTGTTCTTCATTGTATTATTATTATTATTTTTAATAATATTTACCGTGTAAATCCCTTTACCCAAAAAAAAATTAATATTTATATATAGGTATAATAATAATTATTATATCCGATTTATATGCAAATTTATTAATAATATTTAATTTATTATTAATATAAATATAATGAATTTAATAGAATATATTAAATATTATAATACAAATCTATTATGAAGTATTATATCATATTATCTAAATAGATTTTCTTCACACATATATTATATATATAATTATATATAATAATATATATAATTTACTTATATTAATATAATAATATTATATTAATAACTTAAAGGATAATTTTTATATTTAAATACTTAATACTATTCAAACACTTATATAGAATTATCTATATATCTAATAGACAAAAAAAAAACCTGTAGCACTATTCATAAATAGTAACCAGGGGTATTTTCGTCATTTTACAATTTTCTAAAAGATGTCAAAAGAAATTCTTTTTTACCAAAAAAATCAACTAACCTTTTTTTTCCTCAACGATAAATGAGACAACTGATATCGGCAAAAAGTCACGTATTTACCCCCTAAATTAAGCCCTAGAACAATAAAGATTAAAACTTTGTCGGAAAAATTATCGCTTTTTCGGTTGATTTTGTAGATTAAGTAATTACAAAGGCGATGCAAAAAGAATCAAGTAAAACGGAGCTAAAACGAAGATTTTAGAGCGAAAACGGTGAAATACAAGAAATCAAGTTATGATCCAGTGAATCAAGGCTGACCAGCACCGAATACGGCCTGCCATACGGCCTGCCAAATGCTCCAATAAACGGCCCCTTAATACGGCTTGCCATGCAAACGGCCTGCCAAATACGGCCTGCCATACGGCTTGACAGCCGTTTGCAGGCAAAAATGAGGTCTATTTAAAGGGCTCTCTCCATCCATTCCAACACACACTTAACTTGCAATTCATTTTATATTTTCAATCTTTTAGTTAGTTTTAGTAGTAGTTAGCTTAGCTTTTATTTTCCGGAGGATATCCCGGCGAGTCCCTGTGATCTCGGGTAGATTTGTTCTGCCTTTTCAGGTTTTTATCCAAAACGCTTGTCTTTTATATTAAACATGTATTCTTACTTTTTATGTTTAATAATGCGTTTCGATATTTCCATGATAGCTTAATTAATCTGTATGTTGCCATGATAGAAGTTTGGGTTAGCGTAATTATGTTAATTTAGTACGATTATTGTTATAATACTGAACTAGGAAGTCTGATAGATTTGTATGCTAGCATCTTAAGGATTACCAACCTAGGTTGTGATCAGGACTTGTCTACCTATATGAAATTAGCTACTTCATAGGATTAAGACCCCTGGTTATACTGTATCTGAAGATTCTATGAACTCGGTATGGCCGGAGTTCCTGAGAGGCATCTGATGCACTTTTAGGACACGGCACTTAGGAATTGAGACATGAAGGACCTAGTATGCCTATTGACTATTCCGAAGAGACCTCTTAGGAGCTGTTAAGATCTAGTTATTGCCTTTACTGTTTGACCCAAGCCTATTGCATGTTCTTGTTTGATTGTTGCCCTAGGTCTTAGTCGTACCAACTTGTTAGGTATTCATTATGTTTCTATCTGCTTTACTATCAGTATATTAACTGTGATGCTGTATAATGTTTGAATTGTTGTGATCTCATTAGTATGATGAAATGGTTGTTAGTTTTCACCTAAGGTTTTGCCAACTTAAACAGACGGACTCCTTCCGTTTGTGATCAGTGTTCAATCAACACGGCACGTTGTTATTCAGTTACCTAAACTGATAACGAGGTTTAGGATTAGAGCTTAACTCACTAATAAACCTAGTACTCTACTGAGGATAACCTCCGAGGTATTGTTACACTTCAGTTATACGACCAAGTGACATACTTCTCACTGCTCAAAGAGAACTCCGAGAGTTCAGAGATAAGTAGGTCTGTGTAATTGGCTCATCCAACTAGATCTACATCAATCCAAGCACAGTCTTAACATAAGCATAATTACCTTCCCTAACCCAATACTGATATCTTGGTCAACATTTCCCTAATCTGCATACTCCGGATATCCTTCCACTTTATTTACTTTTCTACATTTAGGACCTTAGCTAAAATCAACTACTATCTTTTATCCAGGTAATTTAACTAAAAGACAATTATCCACTTGATCTTCAATTCCTTAATCAGCATAAAATACGACATAGGTTAACTTACACCTTCTACACCTTAGAAAGTAAAAGTAAATTTAGGCCCCGCAAAATATAAATAAACGAATACACTGTGTGCTACCGAATCGGACATCCTGCAACTTAACGACATCGCACAAATAAAACCGTCCGTTAGTGGCATATCAGTTGCTTATTCTTCTTCTTGGCGCCGTTGCCGGGGATCGAATATTTTGATCGAGAAAGATTTTGAACAGACGAAGTATTGTTTGGTGGTGTCTAAGAAAGACAATTATACACGGACTTGGTTGTTGGATTTTCTGAACAGTCTTCAATTATATTGGAACCAAAAGGATCCGGCCTCTCTGTCGTCGACCTGGCCACCTCGATACAAGTAATCTGTGAGAAGTCCTATCAGTTAAGATATCCGATCTGGTTAGCGACCGAATTTCAAGAATAATTGTTTTTATTAAATTATCGATCCTTTTAGTAAATTAATATTTTCTAAACGTTAACCTAGTAAATTAATATTTTCACACATGATTAAACTAGTCAGTATGATCTGTAAATTTCAAGGATTACCGAATGACGATCCAAACTTTCATATAAACAAATTTATCAGTCTGGTTGACTCTTTTAAGAAGGAATCAAACGAGAAAAACATTTTAAAACTTCATCTTTTTCAATATTCACTTTCTGCACACGCTTCCGCATGGTTTGACGAACTTAACACGAATTCAATCCATACATGGGAGGATTTAGCCACTAAATTTCTAAACAAATTTTATCCACCCTCCCTGCAAACCTGTTTAAGAAATGACTTCACAAACTTTTCTCAAAAAGAAAATGAGTAATTGTGTCTAGCATGGAATAGAGTAAAGATGATGCTTAAAAGATGTCCGAATCATTCATTAAGTCGGGCAGACATAATTTGTATGCTTTACAATGGTTTGACCAAAGATGATAAGTCTCTCTTAGACATGCCCTCGCAAGGAAATTTCATGTCCCGAACAGCAGATGAAGCATGGGATCTCTTGGACACGATAGCTGCACAACAGGAAGATTGGAACAATGAAGCTGCTGAGAAGGATGACGTCTTCGCTCATACGGTAAAAATGCTGGAAACCAGGTTACAAGATCTCACCCTCACTATTCAAAGTTTACCAATTCCTAGAAACTCCGATGCTACTAGAACCAATCTAAGTTATCCTTACCCTAGATGGGCACACAAATAACAAATTAGCTCGGATTATAATATAATATTCCCATTGCACGAACCTACTCTCCACTCTAAGGAAATTTTAGTTGAATTTATGAAAAAGCAATACATGATAAACCTTCAAGTCATAGAATTCCAGAACAAGTTCGACACTTTAGTAAAGACTTTAGAAGAATTAATTACTAATTTTCAGCTTACGCTTAAATGATTAACCACTAAAATGGATATAGAGTGTAGTGAGTTTGAAGCCCTAGTAATTACTAGAAGAGGGAAGGAGACAACTGTTAATATACCCATACAAGATTTTTTCGATATGGATCCTCTGCCAATTGACCCAGTCGTCAATCCACCAGAACCTATCTCTCCTAAGGCCCCAGAAATTATTCCGCGCGCCCGCATACCTTTCCCAGGTAGGCTTAGGAAGGAAAAATAAGAAGCACAATTTGCTAAGTATTGGGATATTATTAAGAATTTGCATTTGAATGTACGTCTAGTAGATGCTTTAGTAGAAATGCCAAACTGCGCTAAATTTTTCAAAGAACTGCTTTCAAATAAAGAGAGATTAAGAGATATAGTTAGCTTGCCCTTAAGTGAAGAATGCTCATTAGTGTTACAACATGGAATTCCCCCTAAGTTAGGAGATACAGGAAGATTTACGGTACCTTGCTACCTGCAAGATGTCCAAATTAGCAATGCATTAGCAGACTTAGGAGCCAGTGTAAACCTAATGCCCTATTCGTTATTCAAAAAGCTAGGATTAATTAACTTAAGGCCAACCAGAATGACTATCCAACTCGCGAACAGATCAGTTAAAATTCCTCGGGGAATAGCTGAGGATGTCCTAGTTAGAGTGGATAAGTTCGCGTTTCCCATTGATTTCGTCATTATGGATATTGGGGAAGACAAGAAGGTCCCACTCATTCTTGGTAGACCATTCCTAAATACTGCCAAGGCCGTAATTGACGTTCACGAGAAATCATTAAAGTTAAGGGTTGGAGGAGAAGAAATCACATTCAATGTTGATCGCCTCATGAACCATCCTAAGGAAGAAGATGTGAATCTCTCTGATTCTTTTCAAGAACTCGTCAACGAATACCTGGAAGAACTCATCAAATTTCTAAGGATCTGTTCTTTACACCTCCTGCAAGAAATCTTGACAACCATTCTGAAATGTCCCGTTCTTATTGATTAAAAACGTTCCATATTAATTGATTTCGTTGCGAGCTTTTGACCTCTATATGAGACGTTTTTCAAAGACTGCATTCATTTTTAAAACAAACCATAACCTTTATTTCATAAATAAAGGTTTAAAAAGCTTTACGTAGATTATCAAATAATGATAATCTAAAATATCCTGTTTACACACGACCATTACATAATGGTTTACAATACAAATATGTTACATCGAAATCAGTTTCTTGAATGCAGTTTTTACACAATATCATACAAACATGGACTCCAAATCTTGTCCTTATTTTAGTATGCAACAGCGGATGCTCTTAGCATTCACCTGAGAATAAACATGCTTTAAACGTCAACAAAAATGTTGGTGAGTTATAGGTTTAACCTATATATATCAAATCGTAACAATAGACCACAAGATTTCATATTTCAATACACATCCCATACATAGAGATAAAAAATCATTCATATGGTGAACACCTGGTAACCGACATTAACAAGATGCATATATATATAAGAATATCCCCATCATTCCGGGACACCCTTCGGATATGATATAAATTTCGAAGTACTAAAGCATCTGGTACTTTGGATGGGGTTTGTTAGGCCCAATAGATCTATCTTTAGGATTCGCGTCAATTAGGGTGTATGTTCCCTAATTCTTAGATTACCAGACTTAATAAAAAGGGGCATATTCGATTTCGATAATTCAACCATAGAATGTAGTTTCACGTACTTGTGTCTATTTTGTAAATCATTTATAAAACCTGCATGTATTCTCATCCCAAAAATATTAGATTTTAAAAGTGGGACTATAACTCACTTTCACAGATTTTTACTTCGTCGGGAAGTAAGACTTGGCCACTGGTTGATTCACGAACCTATAACAATATATACATATATATCAAAGTATGTTTAAAATATATTTACAACACTTTTAATATATTTTGATGTTTTAAGTTTATTAAGTCAGCTGTCCTCATTAGTAACCTACAACTAGTTGTCCACAGTTAGATGTACAGAAATAAATCGATAAATATTATCTTGAATCAATCCACGACCCAGTGTATACGTATCTCAGTATTTATCACAACTCAAACTATATATATTTTAGAATCAACCTCAACCCTGTATAGCTAACTCCAACATTCACATATAGAGTGTCTATGGTTGTTCCGAAATATATATAGTTGTGTCGACATGATAGGTCGAAACATTGTATACGTGTCTATGGTATCTCAAGATTACATAATATACAATACAAGTTGATTAAGTTATGGTTGAAATAGATTTGTTACCAATTTTCACGTAGCTAAAATGAGAAAAATTATTCAATCTTGTTTTACCCATAACTTCTTCATTTTAAATCCGTTTTGAGTGAATCAAATTGCTATGGTTTCATATTGAACTCTATTTTATGAATATAAACAGAAAAAGTATAGGTTTATAGTCGGAAAAATAAGTTACAAGTCGTTTTTGTAAAGTCATTTCAGTCGAAAGAACGACTTCTAGATGACCATTTTAGAAAACATACTTCCACTTTGAGTTTAACCATAATTTTTGGATATAGTTTCATGTTCATAATAAAAATAATTTTCTCAGAATAACAAATTTTAAATCAAAGTTTATCATAGTTTTTAATTAACTAACCCAAAATAGCCCACGGTGTTACTACGACGGCGTAAATCCGGTTTTACGGTGTTTTTCGTGTTTCCAGGTTTTAAATCATTAAGTTAGCATATCATATAGATATAGAACATGTGTGTAGTTAATTTTAAAAGTCAAGTTAGAAGGATTAACTTTTGTTTGCGAACAAGTTTAGAATTAACTAAACTATGTTCTAATGATTACGAGTTTAAACCTTCGAATAAGATAGTTTTATATATATGAATCGAATGATGTTATGAACATCATTACTACCTCAAGTTTAGTAGGTAAACCTACTGGAAGTGACAAGAAATGATCTAGCTTCAAAGGATCTTGGATGGCCTAAAAGTTCTTGAATAAGAAAGATAACCTACTGTATATAACAAAGGTTTATTGATCTTAAATGATTACTTGGAATGGATTAGAAAGCTTGGAAGTAAATTAGTAAACTTGAAGGGATTTTTGAAGTGTTCTTGAAGTGTTCTTCCTATGATGATTATAGATTGATTCTTGAAGTGATTTTTGATGAAGATGATGATTAACTACTGGAAAAATACGTTCATAATAGTGTGTGTGTGTGTTGAGAGAGAATTAGAAAGAGAATAGGAAGTGAAATGGAGTGAATGATGAGTGGTAATTGGTGAGTGGTGAGTGGGGTTAAAAGGATTTCTAGTTAGTTGACTAGCTCATGGTAGAAGTTAAAATTGATTAGTCATACATGACATAATCAAGAGTGGAATCCCATGCTAGTTCCAATTGGTATATATTCATAGTAAGTACGTTTTGAAGCTGTGTATAATACTGGTAAGAATACGACTAGAATTCTTGATGAAAGAAAAGAATGGAAAAGTAACTGTAACCATTTTCGTTAAGTATGAGTGTTTTGATATATGTCTTGAAGTCTTCGAAAAGTATTTTAATACATCTAAATACACTACATGTATATACATTTTAACTGAGTCGTTAAGTCATCGTTAGTCGTTACATGTAAGTGTTGTTTTGAAACCTTTAAGTTAACGATCTCAATTAATGTTGTTAACCCATTGTTTATTATATCTAATGAGATGTTAAATTATTATATTATCATGATATTATGATATATTAATATATCTTAATATGATATATATACATTTAAATGTCGTTACAACGATAATCGTTACATATATGTCTCGTTTCGAAATCCTTAAGTTAGTAGTCTTGTTTATATGTATATAACTCATTTTTAATATACTTATGGAGATACTTACTTATTATAATCTCATGTTAACCATATATATATCCATATATATATCGTCATGTCGTTTTTACAAGTTTTAACGTTCGTGAATCGCCGGTCAACTTGGGTGGTCAATTGTCTATATGAAACATATTTCAATTAATCAAGTCTTAACAAGTTTGATTGCTTAACATGTTGGAATTATTTAATCATGTAAATATCAATCTCAATTAATATATATAAATATGGAAAAGTTCGGGTCACTACAGTACCTACCCGTTAAATAAATTTCGTCCCGAAATTTTAAGCTGTTGAAGGTGTTGACGAATCTTCTGGAAATAGATGCGGGGTTTTCTTCTTCATCTGATCTTCACGCTCCCAGGTGAACTCGGGTCCTCTACGAGCATTCCATCGAACCTTAACAATTGGTATCTTGTTTTGCTTAACTCTTTTAACCTCACGATCCATTATTTCGACGGGTTCTTCGATGAATTGGAGTTTTTCGTTGATTTGGATTTCATCTAACGGAATAGTGAGATCTTCTTTAGCAAAACATTTCTTCAAATTCGAGACGTGGAAAGTGTTATGTACAGCCGCGAGTTGTTGAGGTAACTCAAGTCGGTAAGCTACTGGTCCGACACGATCAATAATCTTGAATGGTCCAATATACCTTGGATTTAATTTCCCTCGTTTACCAAATCGAACAACGCCTTTCCAAGGTGCAACTTTAAGCATGACCATCTCTTCAATTTTAAATTCTATATCTTTTCTTTTAATGTCAGCGTAGCTCTTTTATCGACTTTGGGCGGTTTTCAACCGTTGTTGAATTTGGATGATCTTCTCGGTAGTTTCTTGTATAATCTTCGGACCCGTAATCTGTCTATCCCCCACTTCACTCCAACAAATCGGAGACCTGCACTTTCTACCATAAAGTGCTTCAAACGGCGCCATCTCAATGCTTGAATGGTAGCTGTTGTTGTAGGAAAATTCTGCTAATGGTAGATGTCGATCCCAACTGTTTCCGAAATCAATAACACATGCTCGTAGCATGTCTTCAAGCGTTTGTATCGTCCTTTCACTCTGCCCATTAGTTTGTGGATGATAGGCAGTACTCATGTCTAGACGAGTTCCTAATGCTTGCTGTAATGTCTGCCAGAATCTTGAAATAAATCTGCCATCCCTATCAGAGATAATAGAGATTGGTATTCCATGTCTGGAGACGACTTCCTTCAAATACAGTCGTGCTAACTTCTCCATCTTGTCATCTTCTCTTATTGGCAGGAAATGTGCTGATTTGGTGAGACGATCAACTATTACCCAAATAGTATCAAAACCACTTGCAGTCCTTGGCAATTTAGTGATGAAATCCATGGTAATGTTTTCCCATTTCCATTCCGGGATTTCGGGTTGTTGAAGTAGACCTGATGGTTTCTGATGCTCATCTTTGACCTTAGAACACGTCAAACATTCTCCTACGTATTTAGCAACATCGGCTTTCATACCCGACCACCAAGAATATTTCCTGAGATCCTTGTACATCTTCCCCGTTCCAGAATGTATTGAGTATCTGGTTTTATGAGCTTCTCTAAGTACCATTTCTCTCATATCTCCAAATTTTGGTACCCAAATCCTTTCAGCCCTATACCGGGTTCCGTCTTCCCGAATATTAAGATGTTTCTCCGATCCTTTGGGTATTTCATCCTTTAAATTTCCCTCTTTTAAAACTCCTTGTTGCGCCTCCTTTATTTGAGTAGTAAGGTTACTATGAATCATTATATTCATAGATTTTACTCGAATGGGTTCTCTGTCCTTCCTGCTCAAGGCATCGGCTACCACATTTGCCTTCCCTGGGTGGTAACGAATCTCAAAGTCGTAATCATTCAATAATTCAATCCACCTACGCTGCCTCATATTCAGTTGTTTCTGATTAAATATGTGTTGAAGACTTTTGTGGTCGGTATATATAATACTTTTGACCCCATATAAGTAGTGCCTCCAAGTCTTTAATGTAAAAACAACCGCGCCTAATTCCAAATCATGCGTCGTATAATTTTGTTCGTGAATCTTCAATTGTCTAGACGCATAAGCAATCACCTTCGTTCGTTGCATTAATACACAACCGAGACCTTGCTTTGATGCGTCACAATAAATCACAAAATCATCATTTCCTTCAGGCAATGACAATATAGGTGCCGTAGTTAGCTTTTTTTTCAATAACTGAAACGCTTTCTCTTGTTCATCATTCCATTCAAATTTCTTCCCTTTATGCGTTAATGCAGTCAAGGGTTTTGCTATTCTGGAAAAGTCTTGGATGAACCTTCTGTAGTAACCAGCTAGTCCTAAAAACTGGCGTATGTGTTTCGGAGTTTTCGGGGTTTCCCACTTTTCAACAGTTTCTATCTTTGCCGGATCCACCTTAATACCTTCTTTGTTCACTATGTGACCGAGGAATTGAACTTCTTCCAACCAAAATGCACACTTTGAAAACTTAGCGTACAATTCTTCCTTCCTCAATACTTCTAACACCTTTCTCAAATGTTCACCGTGTTCTTGGTCATTCTTTGAGTAAGTAAGTATGTCATCAATGAAAACAATGACAAACTTGTCAAGGTTTGGTCCACACACTCGGTTCATAAGGTCCATGAACACAGCTGGTGCATTAGTTAAACCAAACGGCATGACCATAAACTCGTAATGACCGTAACGTGTTCTGAAAGCAGTCTTTAGAATATCATCTTCTTTCACCCGCATTTGATGATACCCGGAACGTAAGTCAATCTTTGAATAAACAGACGAGCCTTGTAGTTGATCAAATAAGTCGTCGATTCTCGGTAGTGGGTAGCGGTTCTTGATGGTAAGTTTGTTCAACTCTCGGTAGTCGATACACAACCTGAATGTACCATCTTTCTTCTTGACAAACAAAACAGGAGCTCCCCACGGTGATGTGCTTGGTCGAATGAAACCACGCTCTAAAAGTTCTTGTAATTGGCTTTGCAGTTCTTTCATCTCGCTGGGTGCGAGTCTGTAAGGAGCACGAGCTATTGGTGCAGCTCCTGGTACAAGAACTATTTGAAATTCAACGGATCGCTGTGGGGGTAATCCCGGTAATTCTTTCAGAAATACATCGGGAAATTCTTTTGCAATGGGAACATCATTGATGCTCTTTTCTTCAGTTTGTACTTTCTCGACGTGTGCTAGAATAGCATAGCAACCTTTTCTTATTAGTTTTTGTGCCTTCAAATTACTAATAATATGTAGCTTCGTGTTGCCCTTTTCTCCGTACACCATTAAGGGTTTTCCTTTTTCTCGTATAATGCGAATTGTATTTTTGTAACAAACGATCTCTGCTTTCACTTCTTTCAACCAGTCCATACCGATTATCATATCAAAACTCCCTAACTCTACTGGTATCAAATCAATCTTAAATGTTTCGCTAACCAGTTTAATTTCTCGATTCCGACATATATTATCTGCTGAAATTAATTTACCATTTGCTAATTCGAGTAAAAATTTACTATTCAAAGGCATCAATGGACAACTTAATTTAGCACAAAAATCTCTACTCATATAGCTTCTATCCGCACCCGAATCAAATAAAACGTAAGCAGATTTATTGTCAATAAGAAACGTACCCGTAACAAGCTTCGGGTATTCCTGTGCCTCTGCCGCATTAATATTGAAAACTCTTCCGCAGCCTTATCCATTCGTGTTCTCCTGGTTAGGGCAATTTCTAATAATGTGGCCCGGTTTTCCACATTTATAACAAACTACATTGGTATAACTTGCTCCGACACTACTTGCTCCGCCATTACTCGTTCCGTCACCATTTGTTCCTTTCGTTCTATTAACCCCTGGTCCGTAGACCTCACACTTCGCCGCGCTATGACCATTTCTTTTACACTTGTTGCAAAATTTGGTGCAGAACCCCGAGTAATACTTTTCACACCTTTGGCATAGCTGCTTCTGATTGTTGTTGTTGTTAAGGTTATTATTGTTGTTGGGATGATTGTTGTAGTTGTTGTTGTTGTTGTTGTTGTTGTTGGGCCGTTTGTTGTAGTTGTTATTGATGTTGCGATTGTTGGGATAATTGTTGCGATTATTGTTGTAATTGCTGTTGTTGTTGTATTGGTGATTCTTATCACCGTTTTCCTCCCACTTTCTTTTGACTTGCTTCACATTGGCCTCTTCAGCAGTCTGTTCTTTAATTCTTTCTTCAATCTGGTTCACTAGTTTGTAAGCCATTCTACATGCCTGTTGTATGGAGGCGGGCTCGTGTGAACTTATATCTTCTTGGATTCTTTCCGGTAAACCTTTCACAAACGCGTCGATCTTCTCTTCCTCATCTTCGAATGCTCCCGGACACAATAGGCACAATTCTGTGAATCGTCTTTCGTACGTGGTAATATCAAATCCTTGGGTTCGTAACCCTCTAAGTTCTGTCTTGAGCTTATTGACCTCGGTTCTGGGACGGTACTTCTCGTTCATCAAGTGCTTGAATGCTGACCACGGTAGTGCGTACACATCATCTTGTCCCACTTGCTCTAGATAGGTATTCCACCATGTTAACGCAGAACCTGTGAAGGTATGCGTAGCGTACTTCACTTTGTCCTCTTCAGTACACTTACTTATGGCAAACACCGATTCGACCTTCTCGGTCCACCGTTTCAATCCGATCGTTCCTTCGGTTCCATCAAATTCCAAAGGTTTGCAGGCAGTGAATTCTTTGTAGGTGCATCCTACACGATTTCCTGTACTGCCAGATCCAAGGTTATTGTTGGTATGTAGCGCAGCCTGTACTGCGGCTATGTTTGAAGCTAGAAAAGTACGGAATTCCTTTTCATTCATATTCACGGTGTGTCGAGTAGTCGGTGCCATTTCCTTCAAAATAGTCAAATGGAACAAGTTAATCATACAGAATATTAAGAGTAGTTAATAGTATTTCGTAGCATAATATGAACTCATTTATAAAAGCTTTTTCTTCATATTAGCGTTTTATAAGTTTAAATTCGGGTAGTACCTACCCGTTAAGTTCATACTTAGTAGCTAATATACAATTCAACTACTACAATTCTATATGAAAAACTGATTGTAATAATATTTCGCGTTCAAACTTTTATACAATATTTTACAAACTTACAATACCGCTTATTTTACATAAAGCATGAAATATAGCACACAATAACTTTGATACAAGATAGTTGTGAAGATAATTCTAGCTAGTACACAAGTCGTTCAGCAAAGGCAATAAAGACACGTAATTCATACGTCCAGAAACAAGTCATGCATTCTGGTTTTACTAGGACTACTTCCCATCCTTGGTCTTGTGGAACATAACCGTTATGGCCGTTGATAAGACAGCATGTTGTAACGTCGTCAAAGGGACGAGGGTTACGTAATGACCAACAGTCTCGTAATAACCTAAAAACCTCATTTCTTACCCCAATTACCGACTCCGTCACTTGTGGGAACGTTTTGTTTAATAGTTGTAGCCCGATGTTCTTGTTCTCACTTTGGTGAGAAGCGAACATTACTAACCCGTAAGCATAACATGCTTCTTTATGTTGCATGTTAGCCGCTTTTTCTAAATCACGGAGTCCTATATTCGGATATACTGAGTCAAAATAATTTCTTAACCCGTTACGTAAAATAGCATTTGGGATCCCTGCAATATATGCGTCAAAGGAAACACATCGTAACTTATGGATTTCCCAATGTGATATCCCCCATCTTTCGAACGAAAGCCTTTTATAAACCAAGGCATTCTTGGAACGTTCTTCGAATGTCTTACAAACTGATCTCGCCTTAAATAGTTGTGCCGAGGAATTCTGACCGACTCTATACAAGATTTCATCAATCATGTCTCCGGGTAGGTCTCTTAAAATATTAGGTTGTCTATCCATTTTGTGTTTTTATACTGTAAAATAGACAAGAGTGAGATTCATAAAAAAAATAGTTATTAATACAAGCAATTTTTACATATATCATAAAGCATAAGCACACTATATTACATATATTACACCACACGAATACAACTATCTTATTCCTACTCGCTCGTTTCTTCTTGTTCGGTTTTGGTTCGTTTTGCCAAGTTTCTAGGGATATATGATGTTCCCCTAATACGAGCCGTCATTGTCCACATTGGTTTAGAAAAACCTGGTGGTTTAGAAGTTCCCGGGTCATTGTTACAACTTAAAGACTTCGGGGGTTGACGATACATATAAAGTTCATCGGGGTTGGAATTAGATTTCTCTATTTTTATGCCCTTTCCCTTATTATTTTCTTTTGCCTTTTTAAATTCAGTTGGGGTAATTTCTATAACATCATAGGAATTCTCTTCGGAATCCGATTCATCGGAGAATTGGTAATCCTCCCAATATTTTGCTTCCTTGGCGGAAACACCATTGACCATAATTAACCTTGGTCGGTTGGTTGAGGATTCTCTTTTACTTAACCGTTTTATTATTTCCCCCACCGGTTCTATTTCTTCTTCCGGTTCTGATTCTTCTTCCGGTTACGATTCTTCTTCCGGTTCCGACTCTTCTTCCGGTTCCTCTTCGGGAACTTGTGAATCAGTCCACGACTCATTCCAATTTACATTTGAGCCTTCATTATTATTAGGTGAGTCAATGGGACCTGTTCTAGAGGTAGACATCTATCACATAATATCAAACACGTTAAGAGATTAATATATCACATAATATTCATATGTTAAAAATATATAGTTTCCAACAAAAATGTTAAGCAATCATTTTTAAAGAAAACACGGTCGAAGTCCAGACTCACTAATGCATCCTAACAAACTCGATAAGACACACTAATGTAAATTTTTTGGTTCTCTAAGACCAACGCTCTGATACCAACTGAAATGTCCCGTTCTTATTGATTAAAAACGTTCCATATTAATTGATTTCGTTGCGAGGTTTTGACCTCTATATGAGACGTTTTTCAAAGACTGCATTCATTTTTAAAACAAACCATAACCTTTATTTCATAAATAAAGGTTTAAAAAGCTTTACGTAGATTATCAAATAATGATAATCTAAAATATCATGTTTACACACGACCATTACATAATGGTTTACAATACAAATATGTTACATCGAAATCAGTTTCTTGAATGCAGTTTTTACACAATATCATACAAACATGGACTCCAAATCTTGTCCTTATTTTAGTATGCAACAATAGAAGCTCTTAGCATTCACCTGAGAATAAACATGCTTTAAACGTCAACAAAAATGTTTGTGAGTTATAGGTTTAACCTATATATATCAAATCGTAACAATAGACCACAAGATTTCATATTTCAATACACATCCCATACATAGAGATAAAAAATCATTCATATGGTGAACACCTGGTAACCGACATTAACAAGATACATATATATATATAAGAATATCCCCATCATTTCGGGACACCCTTCGGATATGATATAAATTTCGAAGTACTAAAGCATCCGGTACTTTGGATGGGGTTTGTTAGGCCCAATAGATCTATCTTTAGGATTCGCGTCAATTAGGGTGTCTGTTCGATAATTCTTAGATTACCAGACTTAATAAAAAGGGGCATATTCAATTTCGATAATTCAACCATAGAATGTAGTTTCACGTACTTGTGTCTATTTTGTAAATCATTTATAAAACCTGCATGTATTCTCATCCCAAAAATATTAGATTTTAAAAGTGGGACTATAACTCACTTTCACAGATTTTTACTTCGTCGGGAAGTAAGACTTGGCCACTGGTTGATTCACAAACCTATAACAATATATACATATATATCAAAGTATGTTTAAAATATATTTACAACACTTTTAATATATTTTGACGTTTTAAGTTTATTAAGTCAGCTGTCCTCGTTAGTAACCTACAACTAGTTGTCCACAGTTAGATGTACAGAAATAAATCGATAAATATTATCTTGAATCAATCCACGACCCAGTGTATACGTATCTCAGTATTGATCACAACTCAAACTATATATATTTTGGAATCAACCTCAACCCTGTATAGCTAACTCCAACATTCACATATAGAGTGTCTATGGTTGTTTCGAAATATATATAGATGTGTCGACATGATAGGTCGAAACATTGTATACGTGTCTATGGTATCTCAAGATTACATAATATACAATACAAGTTGATTAAGTTATGGTTGAAATAGATTTGTTACCAATTTTCACGTAGCTAAAATGAGAAAAATTATCCAATCTTGTTTTACCCATAACTTCTTCATTTTAAATCCGTTTTGAGTGAATCAAATTGCTATGGTTTCATATTGAACTCTATTTTATAAATCTAAACAGAAAAAGTATAGGTTTATAGTAGGAAAAATAAGTTACAAGTCGTTTTTGTAAAGGTAGTCATTTCAGTCGAAAGAACGACGTCTAGATGACCATTTTAGAAAACATACTTCCACTTTGAGTTTAACCATAATTTTTGGATATAGTTTCATGTTCATAATAAAAATCATTTTCTCAGAATAACAACTTTTAAATCAAAGTTTATCATAGTTTTTAATTAACTAACCCAAAACAGCCCGCGGTGTTACTACGACGGCGTAAATCCGGTTTTACGGTGTTTTTCGTGTTTCCAGGTTTTAAATCATTAAGTTAGCATATCATATAGATATAGAACATGTGTGTAGTTAATTTAAAAAGTCAAGTTAGAAGGATTAACTTTTGTTTGCGAACAAGTTTAGAATTAACTAAACTATGTTCTAATGATTACGAGTTTAAACCTTCGAATAAGATAGTTTTATATATATGAATCGAATGATGTTATGAACATCATTACTACCTCAAGTTTAGTAGGTAAACCTACTGGAAGTGACAAGAAATGATCTAGCTTCAAAGGATCTTGGATGGCTTGAAAGTTCTTGAATAAGAAAGATAACCTACTATATATAACAAAGGTTTCTTGATCTTAGATGATTACTTGGAATGGATTAGAAAGCTTGGAAGTAAATTAGTAAACTTGAAGGGATTTTTGAAGTGTTCTTGAAGTGTTCTTCCTATGATGATTATAGCTTGATTCTTGAAGTGATTTTTGCTGAAGATGATGATTAACTACTGGAAAAATACGTTCATAATAGTGTGTGTGTGTGTGTGTGTTGAGAGAGAATTAGAAAGAGAATTGGAAGTGAAATGGAGTGAATGATGAGTGGTAATTGGTGAGTGGTGAGTGGGGTTAAAAGGAGTTCTAGTTAGTTGACTAGCTCATGGTAGAAGTTAAAATTGATTAGTCATACATGACATAATCAAGAGTGGAATCTCATGCTAGTTCCTATTGGTATATACTCATAGTAAGTACGTTTTGAAGCTGTGTATAATACGGGTAAGAATACGACTAGAATTCTTGATGAAAGAAAAGAATGGAAAAGTAACTGTAACCATTTTCGTTAAGTATGAGTGTTTTGATATATTTCTTGAAGTCTTCCAAAAGTATTTTAATACATCTAAATACACTACATGTATATACATTTTAACTGAGTCGTTAAGTCATCGTTAGTCGTTACATGTAAGTGTTGTTTTGAAACCTTTAAGTTAACGATCTCAATTAATGTTGTTAACCCATTGTTTATTATATCTAATGAGATGTTAAATTATTATATTATCATGATATTATGATATATTAATATATCTTAATATGATATATATATATACATTTAAATGTCGTTACAACGATAATCGTTACATATATGTCTCGTTTCGAAATCCTTAAGTTAGTAGTCTTGTTTATATGTATATAACTCATTGTTAATATACTTATGGAGATACTTACTTATCATAATCTCATGTTAACCATATGTATATCCATATATATATCGTCATGTCGTTTTTACAAGTTTTAACGTTCGTGAATCGCCGGTCAACTTGGGTGGTCAACTGTCTATATGAAACATATTTCAATTAATCAAGTCTTAACAAGTTTGATTGCTTAACATGTTGGAAACATTTAATCATGTAAATATCAATCTCAATTAATATATATAAACATGGAAAAGTTCGGGTCACTACACATTCCGCCATAGTCCTTAGTAAACACATATCCCCCCTCTCTAAAAGTAACTTTCTTGGCAATACTTTTCAAATAGCACCACTAGGACAAGGCATTCCTTTACCTCTATTAAGGAGAAGACCGAATGAAGAAATAGATTTCATTCCGGTATATCAGGAACCCCAGTCAAGGGAAGACTATGAGGAGTTTCCTGAACCTACCTTCTAAACTAAAGAAGACGTTTCTGAAGAGGAAGCATTAAGAAGGACAATTTCCAGAAATGAAGAACAGATAGCATCAGTGACCGCTACTGAAGAATCAGAATTCCAGGAGAAGTACGACTCGTTAGACAGAAAGGAGATAGCTAGGATGAAGCCATCTAACGAGGAGCCTCCGGAATTAGAGTTAAAGAAGTTACCCGACAATCTAGAGTATGCATTCTTAGAAGGAGAATCGCAACTCCCTGTGATCATATCGAAAGACCTCACGCCACAAGAGAAGGCGAAATTGATTCAAGTTTTGAAATCACATAAGAAGGCAATTGCTTGGAAGATCTCTGACATCAAAGGGATCAGCCCCAACTATTGCACCCACAAGATCTTCATGGAAGATGATTTCAAACCTTCAGTTCAGAGGCAAAGAAGGGTCAACCCTATGATTCAAGAAGTCATCAAGAAAGAAGTAATCAAACTTCTGGATGCCGGTCTGATCTATCCCATCTCTGATTCACCATGGGTTAGTCCTGTTCTAGTGGTGCCCAAAAAGGGAGGGACGACCGTAATTCAAAATGAGAATAATGAGCTTATTCCAACTCGGGAAGTCACCGATTGGAGAGTTTGCATAGATTATCGTAAACTAAACGATGCAACCCAAAAGGATCATTTTCCGTTACCTTTCATCGATCAAATGTTGGAACGTCTATCAGGAAATGAGTACAACTATTTCCTTGACGGTTTTTCCGGCTACTTTCAAATTCCCCTCGATCCAAAGGACCAAGAGAAAACAACCTTTACCCGTCCTTATGGAACATTTGCGTATCGACGCATGCCCTTTGGGTTATGCAATGCACCAGCTACATTCCAGCAATGCATGGTAGCAATATTCCATGACATGATTGAGCGTTGTATGGAAGTCTTCATGGACGACTTCTCAGTCTTTGGTAGTACCTTTGATTCGTGCCTTTCAAACCTTGACAAGATGCTCACCCGGTGTGAAGAGTCAAATTTAGTTCTGAATTGGGAAAAATGTCACTTCATGGTAAAAGAAGGGATAGTTTTAGGACATAAGATCTCAAAAGCAGGAATAGAAGTTGATAAGGCTAAGATTGAGACCATTACTAAACTTTTAGAACCTACCACAGTAAGAGCGGTAAGGAGTTTCCAAGGACACGCCGGTTTTTACCGATGCTTCATTAAGGATTTTTCAAAGGTCACATGACCTCTCACTCATCTCCTAGGGAAGGAAGTCTCGTTTGTCTTCGATGAAGAATGTCGAAAAGCATTCAACTATCTGAAAGAGTAGCTAACACATGTGCCCCTCATGATAGCTCCTGATTGGAGCCTACCCTTTGAGATCATGTGTGATGCGAGTGATTTCGCAGTTGGATCTGTGCTTAGACAACGGGTAGATAAACACTTTCATCCAATCTATTATGCAAGTAAAACCTTAACCGGAGCTCAAGAGAATTACACAACCACGGAGAAGGAGCTGCTAGCCATAGTATTCGCCTTCGAAAAATTCCGTTCCTATCTCATCCTGTCCAAAACTACAGTCTATACAGATCATTCAGCCCTCAAATATCTATTCACTAAGCAAGACGCGAAACCAAGACTCCTATGATGGATCTTACTCCTTCAGGAATTCGATATTGAGATTAAAGATAAGAAAGGAGCAGAGAACGTCGCAGCAGATCATGTTAGACGTTTGGAGAACCCAGCGATGGAAAAACTTGTTGAACAAGATATCAGAGATAAATTTATGGAAGAACAGCTTATGAGTTTAGGACAAACTCACATAGGATCACAATTTACTGACACTCCTTGGTATGTCGACATGGCCAACTACCTAGTTTCCGGAGTAGTACAAAAGGGAATGAGTACCTCCCGAAGAAGGAAGTTCTTCAGGGATGCCAAGTACAACTACTGGGAAGATCCTTACCTGTTTAGAATTTGCCCTGATCAGATAATCAGAAGGTGCGTAGATGAAAAGCAAGCAGCAGGGATTCTTCACCAATGTCACCATGGACCAACTGGAGGTCATCATGGAGCAAATTTAACCGCGAGAAAAGTCTACGAATCAGGATTCTACAGGCCGTCTATATTCCGAGATACGCAAGAGCTTGTAAAGCTTTGCGATGCATGCTAAAGGCAAGGTATTATCTCTATGAAGAACGAGATGCCTCAGACTAATATCCAAGCTTGCGAGATCTTTGATATATGGGGATTAGACTTCATGGGCCCATTCCCAAAGTCTAACGGGAAAGAATACATCCTTGTAGCAGTAGATTACGTCTCCAGATGGGTCGAAGCTCATGCATTTCCAACTAATGATGCCAAAGTCGTCACAAATTTCCTGAAGAGACTCTTCTGCAGATTTGGAGCTCCCCGTGCGATAATAAATGATAGAGGCACACACTTCTGTAATACTCAATTTATGAAGGTGATGCAACAATATGGAGTTACCCACAAAATGTCCACTGCCTATCATCCGCAGACCAACAGACAAGCAGAGGTCACGAACAGAGCACTCAAAAGAATCTTAGAACAAACTGTCGGCCATCATGGAAATAAATGGGCCGAGAATCTATATAATGCTCTATGGGCATTCCGGACTGCCTACAAGAATCCTCTAGGAACTACACCCTACCGCATGATAAATGGAAAAGCTTATCACCTTTCACTGGAACTTGAATATAAAGCTCTCTGGGCGCTGAAGACCTGCAATATCGATCCCTCAGTTACCGGAAGACATACAAAAATGAAAATGAACGAACTCGCCGAATTGAGAGACCAAGCATATGAAACGTCATACATCTACAAGGAACGAACAAATCTTATGAATGATGCAAAATTGATCCCTACAAAGTTCGCCGCTGGAGATAAAGTTCTTCTCTTCAATTCTCGGTTCAAGAAGTTCGCGGGAAAATTTTGATCAAGATGGAGTTGCCCATACAAAGTTTTACACGCTTTTCCACACGGAGCCGTGGAATTGGAAGGACCTACTGGTAACTTCAAGGTCAATGGCCACCGGTTGAAAGCTTATCTAGAAGACCACGATAAGGAGGAGCACCTCTTCTCCTTTGATCCATTCTGAAGATCTGACAAGGAAAAGTCGAGCTGTAACGACTTGATAAACAAAGCGCTCTTGGGAGGCACCCCTTGCTTATCCTTTTTATTACTTATTTATTTTTATTTCAATTATTTTCAGTCTTAAGATATTATCTGTGTACTAACAACTAAGCGCCAAACTTGCGCATAGTACTTACATGTTTGTTGAATGTGTTTAGGCGAAATGCCAAGTTCAGGAGCTTCAGCTTACATTCCAATTCGCAGGAGGAGGACTCCTAGAGTTTACTCTTCCGGAAGCAGTGCTGATTAGAACAGGCCATCAACAGGGCAATTAGGCCCAAGGCGATTGATATTGGAGAGCGTTGAGGAGGATATCGGTACAGCACCGCCAGCTCCTCCCGTTCGATGATCTAGACGTTTAGCCAGGAAACCAGCCGAGCACACACAGTTGCTAGATACGCATGAGCCAAAGATAGTGATACATTACGGAGCCACTTTGAGTGACCCTGATGTTGCATGGGCACTACTCAGAGATCAGCAGAGACTCTACAGAGCTCTGAGAGCATACCTCCAGCACGAGGGGATGCCACACAGTACTCTGGGCCCGTCTTCATTTAGGCTAGCACACCGTGTTCAGCCGACACGACAAGCTACGCCCAGGCGTTCCACACCGGCCTCAGTTCACTCAGTTGCCTCAGCTGCTATGCATGCACACGCTACTCCTATTCCTATCACGCCGCCTGCTGCAGTCATCGAGCCAGTTCCAGTCACTGAGTTACCAGACGGTTGTCACCTAGTCACTATTCCTATTTCAGTGGAGCCACCAATGGCCCAGGCATTGGACATCACTGGGAGCACACCTGACGAGGAGCCTTTCCCAGACTTATCCTACCTGGATATGCTGTTAGACTTATGTCTGGATTTATTACTAGGCCCCGATTTGGATATAGGGCAGCCTCTCGAGTACTTGCGGAACCTAGAGGATGGTGAGATCTTCAGATACTTCGCAGAGCCGACTCAGCGCATTGACCAGGATAGTAACGCATAGACTACTTTATCTTTATTTTATCTTTTATCTTTTTAAAGCATTATACTAAAAACTATATATAGTGGAAATGCTGCCTTTCTCTTTTTGTTCTTCATGCAGAAATATTATCAAAAGAGACTGGTCCGTAGGAGATTGACCGTAGGAAAGCCCAGCACTAGGAAAGTAACACGGCCGTAGGGAAGTAATCCTTCCTCAAACCTATTTCGATTATAACGCACTAAAATCTCTAAGTGTGGGGTAACCCCCGCAACTAACTTAGAATTTTAGAAGTCAATGTCCTTAATTTATATACTATTAAAATATTCTTTCTAGAGAACATTAGGGACAATGTTCTTCTATGTGTGGGGTAATGGGTAAGGTTTTTAAAGGTCGAAGTAGTCGAGTAACCATAAATCGTCAAGTTTTGAAAAATTCTTTTGTCCAAAAGTAATTAAGCAATGGATATTGGGTAATTTTGAAAAATTCTTACTTTGTTTTTGCCTAAAAGATCTAATAAAATTGCTAGAAATCGGTCTTTCGAAACATTTATTAGAACGGAACGATTAAGCTGAAACTTATGTTTTATGTCAAAAGATTTCTTTTAAGAAATATGTAAAAGACTACGCATGATCAAGCACGACCCTTACTCCTAAAAGTGAGGAATCTTGGACCCAAAGTATCTGTATGACCCATCAAATCTACAGTACTTTGTTATTTCAATTAATGAATGTGCCGGTGTACGGTTTAAGTTAGAACTTGGTTCAGACATACGTTTTAAGACCAATGGTTAGTAAGCGCCATACGTGGTGCAGGTGCGATACTCCTTCCGAAATCATTCAGAATAGAGAAGACAAAAACCCTCCATTTCCGTTTCCACTCCACGCAATTTAAACCGACCAACTCACATAAAGAGTTGACGAATCAGAAATATTCACCCCAAATTCACTCCCAAAATACACCATTTACCATTCACTCCCCCTTTCCATTCACCAAAAGATCCAGAGATTAATAAAGAGATAGATCGATCAAATTCGCTTCAAAAGCACTTGTTGAAAGATTCCGAACCCCTGATTGTTTTTGATAGGTCAAAGACCTATTTTCAGTGGATTATCACTTCCTCTCTGGGCACCAGAAATGAAAAACAAAAGTTATGAAGAAAGGGTATGCCCAAAAAAAATGATTAATCTGAAAGAGCAAAATCTCTAAATAAGGCAAAAAGAAACCCGAGGAGATGCCCTGAAGAAGAATGCTGGAAGAGCAAAAGAAAAATTCTAGACAAAGTCTTAGCAAAATCCGTCTCTTTCGAAGAAAACCTTTACGGAATTCTAAGCCATTCTCTATCCAAAATGGATACTCTGAAGAATCAAAGTCTATCAATTCTCTCAAAAATCAAAAGATCTGGATACCTTTCACCGAATCATAAATTTCCAACCAAACCCTATAACCCGTCTTCCTCTTGAAAGAATGCTTAGGAAGAAGATCAGTGTCGTCCTTACTTAACCGGTGGAGATATCGATGCTTTACCAAGCCTATGATGAGAACTGTTACACGACTGGCTTCTGAGCGACAATACAATTAGAATAGGACACCCTAAACAATTGAGTGATACGAGTGATCCGTTAGTGAGGAGCCTGATCATGTATACTCTACATTTGAGAGTTGGAAAGTACGCCTTTTCCACTATGGACGCAATTGAAATCTAGCGAAAAATCATCGAAGCTCGAAACTTTTTCTAGTACTTTCGAACGATGTGCCAACTTCTGATGAAGGCATAATAAAAAGATCTATGGGTAGGGCAAGGGAGAATCTATTAGAAAGATCCTTATATTCCCGCTTTTTGCTTGAGGACAAGCAAAGCTAAGTGTGGGGTATTTGATATCGGGCAAAAAGTCACGTTTTTACCCCGTAAATTAAGCCCTAAAACAATAAAGATTAAAACTTTTCGACAAAATTATTGCTTTTTCGATTGATTTTGTAGATTAAGTAATTACAAAGGCGATGCAAAAATAATCAAGTAAAACGGAGCTAAAACGAAGATTCTAGAGCGAAAACAGTGAAAGACAAGAAATCAAGTTACGATCCAGTGAATCAAGGCTGACCAGCACCGAATACAGCCTGCCATACGGCCTGCCAGTATGGGGTACGGCCTGCCAAACGGTCCAGCAAACAGCCCCTTAATACGGCTTGCCATGCAAACGGCCTGCCAAATACGGCCTGCCAAACGGCCTGCCATACGGCTTGCCAGCCGTTTGCAGGCAAAAATGAGGTCTATTTAAAGGGCTCTCTCCATCCATTCCAACACACACTCAACTTGCAATTAATTTTATATTTTCAATCTTTTAGTTAGTTTTAGTAGTAGTTAGCTTAGCTTTTATTTTCCGGAGGATATCCCGACGAGTCCCTGCGATCTCGGGCAGATTTGTTCGGCCTTTTCAGGTTTTTATCCGAAACGCTTGTCTTTTATATTAAACATGTTTTCTTACTTTTTATGTTTAATAATGCGTTCCGATATTACCATGATAGCTTAATTAATCTGTATGTTGCCATGATAGAAGTTTGGGTTAGCGTAATTATGTTAATTTAGTACGATTACTGTTATAATACTGAACTAGGAAGTCTGATAGATTTGTATGCTAGCATCTTAAGGATTGACCAACCTAGGTTGTGATCAGGACTTGTCCACCTATATGAAATTAACTACTTCATAGGATTAAGACCCTTGGTTATACTGTATCTGAAGATTCTATGAACTCGGTATGGCCGGAGTTCCCGAGAGGCATCTGATGCACTTTTAGGACACGGAACTTAGGAATTGAGACATGACTGACCTAGTATGCCTATTGACTATTCCGAAGAGACCTCTTAGGAGCTGTTAAGATCTATTTAGTACCTTTACTGTATGACCCAAGCCTATTGCATGTACTTGTTTGATTGTTGCCCTAGGTCTTAGTCGTACCAACTGTTTAGGTATTCATTAGGTTTCTATCTGCTTTACTATCAGTATATTAACTATGATGCTGGATAATGTTTGAATTGCTGTGATCTCAATAGTATGATGAAATGGTTGTTAGTTTTCACCTAAAGTTTTTCCAACTCAAACTGATGGACTCCTTCCGTTTGTGATCAGTGTTCAATCAACACGGCACGTTTTTATTCAGTTACCTAAATTATTAACGAGGTTTAGGATTAGAACTTAACTCACTAATAAACCTAGTACTCTACTGAGGATAACCTCCGAGGTATTGTTACACTTCAGTTATACGACCAAGTGACATACTTCTCACTGCTCAAAGAGAACTCCGAGAGTTCAGAGATAAGTAGGTCTGTGTAATTGGCTTATCCAACCAGATCTACATCAATCCAAGCATAGTCTTAACATAAGCATAATTACCTTCCCTAACCCAATACTGATATCTTGATCAACATTTCCCTGATCTGCATACTCCGAATATCCTTCCACTTTATTTACTTTTCTGCATTTAGGACCTTTAGCTAAAATCAACTACTATCTTTTATCCAAGTAATTTAACTAAAAGACAATTATCCACTTGATCTTCAATTCGTTAATCAGCATAAAATACGACACTAGGTTAACTTACACCTTAGAAAGTAAAAGTAAATTTAGGCCCTGCAAAATATAAATAAATGAAGACACTGTGTGCTACCAAATCGGACATCCTGTGACTTAACGACACTGCACAAATAAAACCGTCCGTTAGTGGCATATCAACAACCTTCATAAAAGGAACAACCCTTCAATGCTACCAAAAGATATCGAAAAACATTCTTTTTTACAAAATAGATCAAGTAACTTTAAAAAAAAACAAACGCTAAAAGAAGCAACTTTTACCAAAGGAATAACCCTTCAATGTTAGATGTCGAAAAAAATTCTTTTTTACAAAATAGATCAAGATTATTTTTTTAACTCGCATTCAAAACGGAGCCCTCGGCGCGAATCAAGGGCTCCACAACTAGTTAAAACTATTAATATATCTTATATATTAATACAATAATAATTAAATAATTATAGTATACTTATAATTATTAAACATATAATATATAACATAACTTATATTATATAAGTATCACATCTATATATTAAATAATATAAGATGATGCAATATAACAAGTGAAAACTATAGTCACAACAAGATAACATATGACTTGTACAAATTTCAACGCTACTTACGGTCATGCAGATGGTGTCTAGGTTGCCATTTGGAATATGATTGTGGATTACGAAAGGTTGCGACTTATAGTCGAACTGAAAGAATCCTGGCCCCCGGTTACATCTGGCCATCTCTTGACTTACTTGATATCACCGAAGTTTGTTGCTAGTTGTATAACATCTAACCGTGAACGTAGTAGTCACCGAAACGTTAATAAAACGAACTTATTAAACTTTGTAAAAATATAAACCTGCTATAAGTAGAAACTTTCCTAAAATAGAAACCAACCATTAAGCATGTTTTGTCTCAGTTAACTACTTGTTTGCTACATGATGAATGATTGTTGGTTGACTGGAGTCCTCATTTACTATTTCATGTTTTAATGAACATTACATTTACATTTATTTCATATTGATGTAAACAATGAATTATTTTTCTCTTCAAAACTCATTTAATGTTATTTTAAAATGTCTCATTTAGATTCATTCTCGTATTTACTCTTATGTTATGATTTGATGAGTCACATTTACCCCTGATCTACATTTGGGGGTGTGACATAGGTCTCGTGTCAAGTGTGTATGTACAAGGTGTGGTATAGTATGTTTCTTCATGACAAGCATTAACTCAAGTAAAGTGATATATATCATTAACTCAAGTAAAGTGATATAAATATATATATATATATTGATGATACGTGTAATGATCCGTATCTAAAAGACACACTGTTAATAGCATTCTGCCTAGAATCTAACCGGCGTGAACGGTCCCGGACAAAGAACCCCTTCCCGACACCACTTTAGTAACCCGACCAGAAGGTTATTTGTGTGCACATTTGGGAAGAAGCGTACCGAACAAAGGCTGGCTGTAACGCCACATAAAGCCCATCATACTCGGACAAGTGTGCAGGCTACCGACACCACTTAGTCGGGTACAAAACATTGGGAGATTATGAATCAAATTATCACAATAAAGTCTTACTGAACCAAATACGTCAGTTACCCAACAATCTCTACAAGATCATTTATGAACCGGTTGCAAACTTACCCGAACAAAAGAACACCGTGAAGATGTACTTGAAACAAACAGGTAGAACCCTTTCGCCTAAACAAGAGCAAGATACTCGTCCGTCACACTATAGAAGGATCCACCACACTCTCTCGGAATTACCTCACCTTTCGAAGATGGGTGTCTAGTCCCGAGACAAACACCTTGTCCCGAAAAAAGCACCTTGTCCCGGAACAAGTAAACAGTCCTAGAACAAACACATGATCCCAGAACGAACACACAAATGAGCGACACGCCACATCAGCCCATGAATCTAGGAAAGTTTGTTAGGATCTTTTTCTTATTCCATTGAAAGGCACAGGTGCCACGTCAGACCTTGATCTCATGAAGTTTGTTAAATCCATGAAAGGGACATGTGCCACGTCTCATTCCCTCATAACACCTATAAATACAAGAATAGCATCATTCATTACAAAACACTGGATGCATTAATGTTACTCTGCCAAAATCTCTTACTGTAACATTCTCCAGCTGTAAATTCAACTCCGATAGAGATTTCGATCGATATCGGAGTTAATCTTCTCTCTAAGATATTAACTTGTTCGATCCTAATCGAGCAAGGTTAATCCCATCAAATTTTTTACGCCCTTGAAATTCAGATGGTTTGCACGGTTATTGGAGATAAAAGATTCGATCCCCTCTTTTGCACTAATCAAGCACTCAAATCTAAAATCTATTTCATCTATAAAGATTTTGGTTTGATCAAATGACGCTATCTAAGGGTACAAAATTAATCATACAACGAACATACATACATACATATATATATATATATATATATATATATATATATATATATATATATATATATATATATATATATATATATATATATATATATATATATATATATATATATATATATATATATATATATATATATATATATTATGATATCACCATAACGAACATTAATAATAAATACATACATCAATAATTTAGGAAACCATAATATCCAATATATAATAAAAATATAATATCCCACAATAATGTAATAGGTATCTTGAAACATTAGACTAAATGTGATCACTAGTTATAACATAAAACAAGAAAATAATAGTATCAAGTAAATAATGTAAACAGTCTATATCACTAGGAATCATCTCCTTCAAAAAACCTCCACTCTAAGTTACTTAGCCTCTGCATCACTCACGAATCGAGTGCAGTCATCGCATCCCGTAAATCTATGAAACAAATCCTGAGATGATTAATATCTCACCGAATAGTCTCAACAACCTCAAGATCACCCTCTAAAGCAGTGACCCTAGCTAACAAATCTTCCACAACTTTCTTCAAATCTTTATCATTAGTAGTGGGTAAAGGTGCAGGTTTTGCGATGCAAGTGCATGATATGTCAATACGACGGTGAATAACATGGGGCGACGAAACACCTAGACCAATATAACCCACGATGTCACCATCACCATCCCTACGGGCATCGAAACCAAAAATCATACTACAAGCCTTATGCTTGTGTGGGTTTTCAGAAAGTGGTAGGGTACATGGATTAAAAGGTGTAGTAGTGTTAGTGGCAGTAGCATGTGGAGATGTGATTGGGGAAGTAGTAGGCAAGGTCGAGTTTTGTGGACTCTACTCAGTAGGATGTGGTTCCTCTAGTTCCGCTTCTGGATCTTCTTTAGGTTCCTCTTCCTCTTCCATGGGTTCAGATTCTACAGAAGGTTCAGCTTCACTTGGCTCGGGCACGCTCTGTAACGACGGTGTAGTAGGCAAGTTGACGTTATCCTTAATCTCATACTCAGAATCGGAGTCTTGAATAAGAACTCGCGAACTCAACCTAAGAAAATATAGTCGTCTTAGGTTCCGAATAATATCAATAAGTCAACTACATCACAATGTCACAATCACGGCTCTATAGTGTTCACATTTGACTATAAATATCCAAAACAAAGTTTGACTTCTTAATATGGCTTTTGCAAAAAAGATGACTTGAACAAAGTTCAAACAAACAGTCATATAAAATAAAACAAAACCAAAAAAATCCTAAAACTTTCCAGATGTAAACGTATCTCCACCGGGTTTGGAGAAACTTAGTGAAGAAAACTCTCGATAAGGTGTATCGAGGAGTGAATTAAGGAGGATTAGTTAACATCCTCCCGAACCACTCTTAATCCTTGTGTTTGTGCACTTACATTCTTTACATACTTGCATTAACAAACACAAACGCTTCCACACTTAAAACTTACATTTTGATTGTTAAAGATTTCGAAAAAGTTTCACCCCCTCTAGTTACTTACACAATGGAAGGGATAAATAGAGGTTGCGTAATTTAAAGATGAATGAGAATCAATCATCATAATGCACGTAAGGAAAATCTTGTCAAAACTTTTTGAAACTAATGAAAGATTTTCTTACAATAAAATGACATGATTAAACAAGAAGGAAATATAGTATAGGAATGAATGCTTAACTAGAAAGGATAAGAAATCTTATTGCATGCAAATTGTAGGTCAAAGTACCTTGTGTGTATAATATAGTATATGTGTGTGTGTGTGTATATATATATATGTATATATATATGTATATATATATATATATATATTTATGTATATATATATATATATATGTATATATATATATATATATATATATATATATATATATATATATATATATATATATATATATATATATATATATATATATATATATATATATGCCTCCATACGTGCCATTGATGATCAAGCATCAGTTGGATGTGATCTTACAATATTAAGAAAAGAAAACTTGCCCTCAAGTATTCTATAGAATGAGAAAATCACCAAAACGTTCTTGACTTGAAGACACGGTCAAATTTCTCTATCTGAAGCTGCACGGTCGAACCACAGCAGACCGTACACTCAACCACAGAGTGTTTCCTCTCCATGGCTGGATCCACGGTCGACCACAGATTGACCGCACAACTCCTGACGGCTTTTTAAATCCTAAAATAAGCCATCACTTTTCATTTCCCTCGAAATCTATTACACTTTTTCTCTATCATGGCTCAAGGCTTCAAACTACACACCGAAGAACTCGCTATCACTCAATCTTAATCTTCACTCTTGGTAAGATTAATCTTTGAACTCCTTTCATTATATTTTTTCTGTATGATGTAATCTTCAAACATTATTTGAAGAAACCCTAACTAGAAAATCCTAAACATTGAAATTGATGTAAATAAACAAATGTGTTTTTGAAACATCCAAAACGTTGAAATTGTGATTAGTAATGCATCAATTCAAGTTATGAATTCTAGGGTTCATCATACAGTTGGATTAGGTTTTCACAAAATCATTGTTCATATGTTGCAAGTACATTATCACTAAAAGAGAGTGATAATGTGGAGAATGTTAACATTAAACCACTCATGTATTGATGATAATCAAGTTTGTAAAACCTTATCACATCTGAACATTATGAAAATCATTATTAATCTAAGTGCAAAAACATTATCACCAAAAGAGGGTGAGAATATGAAGAAAGTTAATAAGTTAACATCAAAACACTCATGTATTGATGATAACCAAGTTTTCAAATCATTGATACATACGAACATTTTGAAAATCAGTGTTCATACAATTGCAAACACATTGTCATTAAATGAGGGTGAGAATGTGAAGAAAATTAACATCACACTCATGTATTACTGTTAACTAAGTTTGCATAACATTGATTCCAAATTGAATCATTTATACGTACACTCTAAATTGAGTTAAAGTGTTATTGTATACGAAATGTAAAGCAAAGGGAAGGTGTGATGACCCGAATTTTTTCGACTACTTGATTATACTATTTACATGATTTAATAATTTCGAATTGATAAGCAATGAATTTTAATAAGTCTTGAACCTCCGAAAAGAATTTTACATAAGCAGTTGACCACCCTTTTATTCTTTCGATTCACGAACGTCATAACTTGTATTAATTATATATATATATATATGTATATATATATATATATATTTAACTTGAAAATATTATAATTGAATATCTCATTAAGTATATTAACAAAATATTATATATATATTTTCATACTACTAATTTAAAGAGTTTTTGAACAATATATATGTTACTATTTAAACGGCGTAATTAACTTATGTTAAAATGTATTTACATATAATGTATTACGAGTATACATACATCCTTACAAGTATTAAATACACTTTATAATATACCAATACATATAAAGGATAGCTATACTCGTATTTTCGTTCAATTTCCTCAAGAATTCTACTCGCATTCATACGGCATTTTTACCCGTATTATACACAGCTTCTAGAGGTATTTACTATTGGTATATACCAATAGAAATCTGCAATTATTTGTGTAATATGTCATCCATGACCTAATCAATTTAATATGTCATCCATGACATAATACATTTTAACTTATCTTAGATATTTTCACTAAAAACCAAATTTTCAAGCCTATAAATAAGCACCATTTCTAACTCATTTTTACACATTCATTTTCCAAATTTTACTTCCAATTTTCACACACACTTGTAAGAACTCTCTCAAGTTTTGTTCTACTACTTTTTTCTAGCAACTTTACATTTTAAACTTGAGGTAAAAACTCTACTTCAATGCTTGTTCAATTCATATGTTTATAGCTATCTATATAAGAGTTTATAAACTACAACATAGTTTAGTTGATTCTAAACTTGTTTGAAGAACTAATCTAATCTTTCTAACTTAACTCTAATAACACTTATTTATATGTATTATGATGTTATATTAAGTTAATATAAGAACTTATAACTTGTACATATGAAGAACACCTTGAAACTTAACATATATCGTTTAATCTCCATTCGGTAAAAAGCGAGCTGTTTTGGGTTGGGAATTAAAAACCTATCTTAGACTTTGATTTCGAGGCTAAGACATTGGAAATATGTTAATATATATAAATAAGACTTCCAGTATTTTTTTCATGATTTTATACAAAGTGGAAGTATTTTATCAAAAATCATATATTGGGTGGGTGCCAGGATTCTTCCAAATCTGTCCACCGGCACAAAAAGAGGGTAAAATTCTGAATATTAATAAATATGCTGAACTTTTCAAATTGTTTTTGAAAAATTAACTTCTTAAGGAATCCATAGCAATTTGATTCACTTTAAACAGAGTTGTAATGAATATTTGGCGAGCAAAACAAAATCTGCTAAAATTAACGTTGTATGGACGAAATTTATATTGTAAAAACTATATTAACCATATCCTTGCTAAATTTTCCTATATCCTATATATATTTGGACATGTTATCATTAGTATAACAAAATATTATAATCTTAGTTAATTCCAAGATTGTATATATGTATATATATATATATATATATATATATATATATATACAATCTTGGTACATTCCATGACAATAAGTATACAATACGTTTTGATAAATCCTAAGACAATAAATATACAATATGTTTTGATAAATTCATAGACAATACATATACAATACGTCTCTGGGTTGATGCAAAGACAATACGTATACAATACGTCGTGGGGTAATTCTAAGATTATATATATACCGATTATTGGACTGTTGGACATTTTGGACTATTTTGGACTACTAACAAAGGACTACTAACATAAAAATGTTAAAAATTAATATATAAGTATTCTATGAACTTGTTTTATTTTATTCACATGTCGTATTATTATCTGAATCATTATTATTGTTATAGGTTCGTGAATCCAAGGACGACGGCCATATTTTTAATAAGCTGAAAACTTATTATTAATATACTTTTACTACCGTGAGTATATAGTCCCATTTTTAAACTCTAAAAATATTTTGGAATAAGAATACATGCATTTTATGTTTTACGCCATGGACACAAGTACTTAAAATATATTCTACGTTGAGTTGTACCACATTGCATATCTTCCCTAATAGCTTGGTAACTAACATTTACATGTTGTAAGAACATGTAAGCGCGAATCCTATTGATAGATCTATCGGGTTTGACAACCCCAACCGGGCTAGTCGCTCTAGTATCGTAAACGGTTGCATAGTACTTCGTATTTACTATACTTGGTACAGTGTAGGGAGATTTCATAATAAAGGGAATATGCCACATTAACGGTTAAGTATGGTTACCGAAGTGCTCAACAACTTATAAAATATCTTTATTGAAATATTTATAACTATGAAATCTTGTGGTATATATTTATATTGATGCTAGCTTTAAACTTATATATCACACCAACCTTTGTGTTGACTGTTTAAGCATGTTTATTCTCAGGTCCTTAAAAAAGTGTTCCGCTGTTGCATTATCTGAGCAAGCTGTGGATGGAGTCTCATGCTTTTGTTTAAATGAAGTGTTGCATTCAATAAAACCTTTGTCATGTATTATATTCGACTGTTATGTCACGTGTGTAATATTTGGAAACCGATGTATCATGGGGATTATTTCTTAAATAATCGCCCACTTGTTTAAAAACATGCATTATGTATAATAATGGTGTGCTTTTCATGAAACGAATGCAATATTTTCTAAAACATATCATATAGAGGACGAATACCTCGCTTTGAGACCAATGAATAACGTACTATATTTATAGTAATATGGACGGGTCGTTTCAGTTGGCATCAGAGCAAAGGTCTTAGCCAACCAGAAATTGCGTTAGTTTGTCTGACTGGTATTTGTTAGGATGCATTAGTGAGTCTGGACTTTGACCGAACTTGTTTTTGAAAACCATTACTTATCATTTTTGGTCGGAAATTAAATATTATAACATGTAAATATTATGTGGTATATTACTAATATGGTAGTTAATGTGTGATAGATGTCTACTTCTAGCACCAATCTCATTATCACATTCAGCGACTCCGAAGTTGAATCTCCAGCAAAAGTACCAATCATTGACTTATCTGATAACAAAGATGACCCGAAGAAAGATGTATCAATCATCTATATAACTGATGACGATAATTACCTGGAGTCGGATGCATTTTGGGAAGATTCACAATTTTCGAAAGAATCGGAAGTGAAAGAACCTAAAAACAATTCTGAGGAGGAGGAGGAAGTAAAAGAGATTACTGAGAAAGAATTTAAAAAAGGAAAGGAACCTGTAGTCACCAAACCGGAATTTCCAAATCCAGAAATTAATAAAGCAATTGTTGTACAAAGTACTGATGACATTTCTACCCCTAGTCATCCTTGTCTTACCAACTCTATTGAGGTATCAAGTTCCTTAGAACCCCGACCAAGATATAAACGTACCGCTCGGATAAGCGTTATGCTAATAACTAATAACAAGAGGCCCCGCCATTTTTAAAACCATTTCCGCCACGATATCACTTCACGTAACGTATAATATTATTTATTGTGCTTTATTTTATCCTACATATGTATTATGTAAAATCAACCTATGTGAAATACTGGTATTGTATTGCTAAATCATGAATAAGCGTGAATTGATTATGTGTTTTACTTTAAATTTTTCATAATAGAATATTATCTAGATTGTAGTAGTTAATTTTTGTACTAAGCTATTAAATATGAACTTTAACGGGTAGGTACTACCCTGGATATAATTATAAAGTGCTAATAAGAAGAAAAGGCTTTTATAATAATTGGTTCATATTGTTAATATGCCACGATGTACCATTAATTACTCACTACATCTATAATATTCTATGTGATTAATTATCTTATATGTTTATTGAAGAAACATGGCTCGATTAAATCGAATGACGGAACAAGAAATTGAGGAGCTTATCATCCAACGCGTAAACGACCGAATGCTTTGGGTCGAAGCGGCAAGAGCGGCAGCAAACAGCACAAACCCTCGTGTTGGATGCTCATATAAAGCATTTCAATGTTGAAAACCTTCATCATTCGGCGGAACAGAGGGACCAGTCGGTTTAACTCGATGGTTCGAAAAGCTAGAGTCCGTATTTAAAATTAGTGGTTGTGCGGAAGGGGATAGGACGAAGTATGCTTCATGCACATTACAGGATGGTGCACTTACATGGTGGAAAAACTATGTAAAATCTGTAGGGGGCGATGAAGCATATGATACTCCTTGGGAGGAGTTGAAACATATGCTAATCCTAGAATATTGCCCAAGAAATGAGGTCAGGAAGATGAAAACCGAGCTACAAAATCTGAAAGTTTTTGGCACGGAACTTACTAACTACAATAGGAGATTCATGGAATTAGCCTTGTTATGTCCTAAATTGGTACCAACTGAAGAACGAAAGATTGAATTGTACAAAGATGGTCTCCCAAAGAACATCAAGGCCAATGTTACAGCATCCAAACCCAGGACAATTCATGAAGCTATCACCATGGCAAACAAGCTAATGGATCAGATCATCCTGGATAAGAATGCATCAAATACCGATGCCAAGGTATTAGATAAAAAAAGAAAGTGGGATGCAAACCGTGATCGAGGTCACTAACAACAATCTCTCAAGAAACAGGAAACCACGCAAGGTGCGGGTAGTGGTTCAAGTTCAGGTTACAAAGGACAAAATCCCTTATGTAACAAATGCCATAAACATCACACTGATTTTTGCAATGTGGTGTGCAGTAAATGTAATCGAAGGAGTCATCTTATTGAAGATTGTTGGGTTCCCGTTACAAATACAAATGGCACCAAGACACCTGCCACCAATGCAAATAGAACTGCCTTGGCTACTGTTACTTGTTACGGGTGTGGGAAACAGGGTCATATTAAGAGCCAGTGCTTTAATCCAGAGAAGAACAACGGACCTGCAAGTGGAAGAGCATTTATTATTAATGCTAGAGAGGCGTGTGAAGACTCATAGCTTGTTAGGGGTACGTTTACCATTAATAACTTATCAGCATCTATTATATTTGATACTGGTGCTGATAGAAGTTACATGTGTAGAGACTTTTACGCTAAATTGAATTGTTCATCATTACCTCTAGATGCTAAGTACATGATTGAGTTAGCTAATGGTAATCTAATTAAAGCTGATAAAATTTGCCGTGATTCTAAAATAAATTTAGCCAGAGAAACGTTTAAAATTGATTTGATACCCGTAGAATTAGGAAGTTTTGATGTAATAGTCGGCATGGACTGGATGTCCAAAATAGGAGCTGAGGTTGTGTGTGCCAATAAGGCAATTTGCATTCCTTGTAAGGATAAAACGGCAGTAATGATATATGGAGAGAAGAGTAACTCAAAGCAAAAACTCATTAGCTGCTTGAAAACCCAAAAGTGCTTGAAGAAAGGATGCTATGCTATCTTAGCACATGTTAATAAAGTCGAAACGAAGGAGAAAGAGAAGAGCATCAACAACGTGCCTGTGGCAAGAGATTTTCCTGAAGTCTTTCCGGAAGAGTTGCCAGGATTACCTCCATTTAGATCTGTAGAATTTCAAATAGATCTAGTACCAGGAGTTGCACCAGTGGCTCGTGCTCCATACAGACTTGCACCGTCTGAGATGAAAGAGTTACAAAGCCAGTTACAAGAATTACTGGACCGTGGATTCATTCGACCGAGTACTTCACCATGGGGAGCTCCGATTCTATTCGTCGAGAAGAAAGATGGATCCTTCCAAATGTGTATAGATTACCGTGAATTAAACAAGTTAACTATCAAGAATCGGTACCCATTACGAAGAATTGATGACTTATTTGATTAGCTGCAAGGATCACGTGTTTACTCCAAAATTGATCTAAGATCGGGTTATCATCAGTTGCGTGTCAAAGAAGAAGATATTCTGAAAACCGCATTTCTGCCGTTCGGGCTGACAAACATACCAGCTATATTCATGGACCTCATGAATCCGGTATGTTGTCCGTATTTGGATTAGTTTGTTATCGTCTTTATTGTTGATATCCTTATTTATTCCAAAAATGAACAAAAACATGAACAACATTTAAGGTTGGTGCTGGAACTGTTAAAGAAAGAACAGTTATCCGCAAAGTTTTCCAAGTGCGCCTTTTGGCTGAAGGAAGTACAGTTCCTTGGTCACATTACCAGCAGTGAAGGAATTCAGGTTGATCCAGTCAAGATTGAAGCCATTGAAAAGTGGGAGACCCCAAAGACTCCAACGCAAATATGCCAATTTTTGGGTCTTACTGGCTATTACAGAAGGTTTATTCAAGATTTTTCCCAGATAGCCAAACCATTGACGGCATTAACACACAAAGGGAAGAAGTACGAATGGACATCTGAACAGGAAGCCGCATTTCAATTATTGAAGAAGAAGTTGACTACATCGCCTATTCTATCATTACCTGAAGGAAACGATGATTTTTTAATTTATTGTGACGCTTCGCGACAAGGTTTTGGTTGTGTCCTCATGCAACGAAAGAAGGTTATTGCATATGCATCCTGATAACTGAAGATTCATGAACAAAATTATACGACTCATGATCTAGAATTGGGAGCAGTGGTGTTTGCATTAAAGATTTGGAGACACTACTTGTACGGGGTTAAATGTACTGTGTATACCGACCATAAAAGCGTTCAACATATCTTCAACCAAAAACAACTGAACATGAGGCAACGTAGGTGGGTTGAGCTGATAAATGACTATGATTGTGAAATTCGCTATCATCCCGGGAAAGCAAATGTAGTAGCAGATGCTTTAAGCAGGAAGGAAAGAGAGCCGATTTGAGTACGAGCAATGAATATGAAGATTCGTACAAACCTCACAACATAAATAAAGGAGGCTCAACAAGGAGCTCTTTATGAAGAAAACTTTGGAAATGAGATGCTTAAAGGGTTAGATAAACAGCTTGTTACACGGGAAGACGGAACTCGATACTTCGCTGAACGCATTTGGGTACCGAATTTTAAAGGGTTAAGAAAATTGGTTTTGGATGAGGCACATAAGACAAGATACTCGATACATCCAGGAGCTGGAAAGATGTATCAAGATCTAAAATCACACTTTTGGTGGTCGAATTTGAAGGCTGACATTGCAACATACATTGGAGAATGTTTGACTTGCTCCAAAATCAAGGCAGAACATCAGAAACCATCAGGTTTTCTTCAACAACTAGAAATCCTAGAATGGAAATGGGAATGTATTACTATGAATTTCATCACGAAGCTACCAAAGACTGCATGGGGTTATGACACCATTTGGGTAATTGTCGATCGTCTCACCAAATCTGCACATTTCCTACCTATGAAGTAAATGGATAAGATGGAGAAATTGGTACGATTATACATGAAGGAAGTTGTTTCAAGACATGGAGTACCTATCTCCATTATATCCGATCGCGACAGTAGGTTTACGTCAACGTTTTGGCAATCACTACATGAAGCTCTAGGGACTCGTCTGGATATGAGAACTGCATATAATCCTCAGACCGATGGGCAAAGTGAAAGGACCATTCATACTCTTGAAGACATGCTTAGAGCATGTGTGATCGATTTCGGAAACGGATGGGATAAATATCTACCATTAGCAGAATTCTCGTATAACAACAGTTATCATACGAGTATTAACGCTGCACCATTTGAAGCACTTTATGGAAGAAAGTCTAGATCCCCTATCTGTTGGAACGAAGTAGGTGACAGACAACTGACTGGTCCCGAGATCATACAGGAGACTACTGAAAAGATTGTGCAAATCAAGGAGAGATTGAAGATCGCCCAAAGTTGTCAAAAGAGCTATGCTGATGTTCGAAGGAAGCTGTTAGAATTTCAGGTTGATGACATGGTTATGTTAAAGGTGTCACCATGGAAAGGTGTGATACGCTTTGGTAAGAGGGGTAAATTGAACCCAAGATACGTAGGACCATTCAAGATCATCGAACGTATTGGACCGGTGGCTTATCGACTTAAGCTACCACAACAACTTGCTGGAGTACACAATATCTTTCACGTCTCGAACCTAAGGAAATGCCTTGCAAAAAAAGACCTCACTGTTCCTCTTGAAGAAATCCAAATCAACGAGAAATTGCATTTTATAGAAGAGCCTTTCAAAATCAGGGACCTTGAAGTCAAACAGCTCAAGCAAAGCAACATACCTATAGTTAGGGTTCGTTGGAATGCTCGAAGAGGTCCCGAGTTCACTTGGGAAAGAGAGGACCAGATGAAACAGAAGTATCCACATCTGTTTACAAACACCGCCCATTGAATATGTACTACTTTAAATTTCGGGACGAAATTTCTTTAACGGGTAGGTACTGTGATGACCCGGATTTTTCCGACTACTTGATTATACTATTTACATGATTTAATAATTTCAACTTGATAAGCAATGAATTTTAATAAGTCTTAAACCTCCGGAAAGAATTTTACATAAGCAGTTGACCACCCTTTTATTTTTACTATTCACGAACGTCATAACTTATATTAATTATATATATATGTGTGTGTGTGTGTATATATATATATATATATATATATATATATATATATATATATAGATTTAACTTGAAAATATTATAATTAAATATCTCGTTAAGTATATTAACAAAGTATTATATATATATTTTCATACTACTAATTTGAAGAGTTTTTGAACAACATATATGTTACTATTTAAACTACGTAATTAACTTATGTTAAAATGTATTTACATATAATGTATTACGAGTATAAATACATCCTTACAAGTATTAAATAGACTTTATAATATACAAATACATATAAAGGATAGCTATACTCGTATTTTCGTTCAATTTCCTCAAGAATTCTACTCGTATTCATACGGCATTTTTACCCGTATTATACACAACTTCTAGAGGTATTTACTATTGGTATATACCAATAGAAATCTGCAATTATTTGTGTAATATGTCATCCATGAGCTAATCAATTTAATATGTCATCCATGACATAATACATTTTAACTTATCTTAGATATTTTCACTAAAAACCAAATTTTCAAGCCTATAAATAAGCACCATTTCTAACTCATTTTTACACATTCATTTTCCAAATTTTACTTCCAATTTTCACACACACTTGCAAGAAATCTCTCAAGTTTTGTTCTACTAATTCTTTCCAGTAACTTTACATTTTAAACTTGAGGTAAAAACTCTACTTCAACTCTTGTTCAATTCATATGTTTATAGCTATCTATATAAGAGTTTATAAACTAGAACATAGTTTAGTTGATTCTAAACTTGTTTGAAGAACTAATATAATCTTTCTAACTTAACTCTAATAACACTTATTTATATGTATTATGATGTTATATTAAGTTAATATAAGAACTTATAACTTGTACATATGAAGAACACCTTGAAACTTAACATATATCGTTTAATCTCCATTCGGTAAAGAGCGGGCTGTTTTGGGTTGGGAATTAAAAACCTATCTTAGACTTTGAGTTCGAGGCTAAGACTTTGGAAATATGTTAATATATGTATATAAGACTTCCAGTAGTTTTTTCATTATTTTAGACAAAGTGGAAGTATTTTATCAAAAATCATATATTGGGTGGGTGCCGGGATTCTTCCAAATCTGTCCACCGGCACAAAAAGAGGGTAAAACTCTGAATATTAATACATGGGCTGAACTTTTCGAATTGTTTTTGAAAAATTAACTTCTTAAGGAATACATAGCAATTTGATTCACTTTAAACGGAGTTGTAATGAATATTTGGCGAGCAAAACAAAATCTGCTAAAATTAACGTTGTATGGACAAAATTTATATTGTAAAAACTATATTAACCATATCCTTGCTAACTTTTTCTATATCCTATATATATTTGGACATGTTATCATTAGTATAAAAAAATATTATAATCTTATTTAATTCCGAGATTGTATATATATATATATATATATATAATAATCTTGGTACATTCCATGACAATAATTATACAATACGTTTTGATAAATCCTAAGATAATAAGTATACAATACGTTTTGATAAATTCAAAGACAATACGTATACAATACGTTTCTGGGTTGATGCAAAGAAAATACGTATACAATACGTCATGGGTTATTCTAAGATTATATATATACCGATTATTGGACTATTGGACATTTCGGACTATTTTGGACTACTAACAAAGGATTACTAACATAAAAATGTTAAAAATTAATATATAAGTATTCTATGAACTTGTTTTATTTTATTCACATGTCATATTATTATCTGAATCATTATTATTTTTATAGGTTCGTGAATCCAAGGACGACGACCATATTTTTTATAAGCTGAAAACTTATTATTAATATACTTTTACTACCGTGAGTATATAGTCCCATTTTTAAACTCTAAAAATATTTTGTGATGAGAATATATGCATTTTATGTTTTACGCCATGGACACAAGTACTTAAAATATATTCTACGTTGAGTTGTACCACATTGCATATCTTCCCTAATAGCTTGGTAACTAATATTTATATGTTGTAAGAATATGTAAGCGCGAATCCTATTGATAGATCTATTGGGTTTGACAATCCTAACCGGGCTAGTCACTCTAGTATCGTAAACGGTTGCATAGTACTTCGTATTTACTACAATTGGTACAGTGTAGGGAGATTTCATAATAAAGGGAATATGCCATATTAATGGTTAAGTATGGTTACCGAAGCGCTCAACAACTTATAGAATATCTTTATTGAAATATTTTTAACTATGAAATCTTGTGGTCTATATTTATATCGATGCTAGCTTTAAACCTATATATCTCACCAACCTTTGTGTTGACTGTTTAAGAATGTTTATTCTTAGGTCCTTAAGAAAGTCTTCCGCTGTTGCATTATCTGAGCAAGCTGTGCATGGACTCTCATGCTTTTGTTTAAATGAAGTGTTGAATTCAATAAAACCTTTGTCATGTATTATATTCGACTTTTATCTCACATGTGTAGTATTTGGAAACCGATGTATCATGGGGATTATTTCTTAAATAATCGTCCACTTGTTTAAAAACATGCATTATGTATAATAATGGCGTGCTTTTCATGAAACGAATGTAATATTTTCTAAAACGTATCATATAGAGGTCGAATACCTCGCTATGGGAGCAATGAATAACTTACTACATTTATAGTAATATGGACGGGTCGTTTCAGAAGGGAATCTATAACCCTCCTCTGAATCAAAGGAAATCAATGTATAATATAGATTTCATAAGCACGCGGAAGATTGCTGAGGGAAGGAGAATCAAAATTAAAGATTTTCTAGAGTTGGTTCATGCTTTTACTAATTTGGGATGGGATGCTTTCCTTCATCTTGAAGGTCCTATATATTATACATTGATTTGTGATTTTTATGCAAGTTTCATATTCAAAGATGGAAAGGTTGTGTTCAGAATCAATAAGCAGCGATTCAATTTGACACTCGAAGACTTTGGCAGAATATTGAAAGTCCCCACTAAAGGAAAAAGGTTCTTCCACACAGGCCACAGTCTCACTTATCGTCCATCCTTGATAAATGCTGAATAAGAAATTAAGGAACTATGCCTAAGGAATGCATCAAGAGAAGAGATGTATGAGTATGGAGTCCTTGGGAGACATTTGCTTCAAAAATATGACATGGAATGATATCGCCTAAAAAGTCACGTTTTCACCCCGGTAATAAGGCCCAAAAACAAGAGAGATCCGAACTTTATCGGTAAAATACCCACTTCGTCGATTAGAATTGAAGAACAAGTAATTACGAAGACGGTGCAAAAAGAATTAAGATAATCGGAGCTAAAACGAAGATTCTAGAGTGAAAACGGTGAAAGACAAGAAATCAAGTTACGATCCAGAAATCCAGCTGACCAGGTAAGCCAAATGGCCTGCCAAATGGCCTGCCAAACAGCTTGCCTGGCTCACAAACAGCTTGCCAAACGGCCAGGGAAAATGACCCTTGCAAACGGCTTGGCTTGGAAAATGGCCCCTGCAAACGGCCTGCCAAATGGCCTGCCAGCCGTTTGTAGGGAAAAATCATGCTTATTTAAAGGGTCTTTGTCATTCATTCCAACACACACTTCAATTCACTTCTTTCTCACTCTTGTAAAATATTAGTCATACTTTCAAGGTCTTCGACTCCGTGCGGGAAACCTAGTACCCGGAGAAGAACGTCGAAGATTGTATTAGGAGCGGTCTGGAGTCTTGAAGTTGTCACTTTTGTATTCAGAACTCATTTAATCTACTGGTACTTCTATCCTTTATCTTTATATAATGTCTTTAATCATTATGTTCTGTGATATTGTTGCCATGATTAGCGAGTAGTTATCTTTAGTGTATGATATGATGTAAGTAGTTATAATGCTGAAATAATTTTATGGTTTGTGTATGCTGTTGAAATGCTTTCCGATTATGCTTTAAACTCAATCGCTTTTCCAGCTAATAGAACGTAGTTATTGGCTCTGTTATTGGGAAGTAGCGAACCCCGATTCATAGTACACTATATGTGTCACCCCTTGGTAAGAGAAGTCTATCGGATACAACGTAAGATCGACTGAGGCACACCAGTTGTAGGAAGTCTATCGAGCTTTGGATTCCAACTGAGGACTCTTTCGTAGTGAAACATCTGACTAGACCCTTAGTACATTATCGGTCCCAGACCATGCTAGTGTAGTTACCAAGCATATAAACTTCGTACGTACATGCTAAAGCACATCGGTTGTTGTAAGCAGTACCTCTGCTAAGTAAGGGCATGGAACCCGGTCAGTGTTGATTAGTAAACTGCACCATAACGCGGTCTTAAGCATTGCACCCCGCTTGAGGGATTCTTAGTTAATTAAGGAACTGTTTGTTTAGACACATAAGGATTGGACCGTTAGGATAATCGAACGTACTCATGGAAGTCAGCTTGACTTGGCCTTGGTGTTCTTTATGGTTGAACTCTTTTTAAGGGCCTAACTATCTTTTAAAACCAATCATTAACTAAAGCATTGAAACACATCACGTCTCTCGGATATGGTAAACCATGTTGATAGTGCTCGAAATGAACATATATTTAGGCGCAATATCCTTCCAATATGTAAAGTTTTCAGTTGCAATTGTTCTATTTTCAAGTAATATTCGTTTAAATAAATAAGTGCGAAGACAAAAGAAGAATACGATGATTTGAAGACGCAAATGACCAAAAAGCTCAAACGTACAAGTTACAATCCAAATGATTCAATTTATTGATAAGAAACGTCTAAAAATGACAAGAGTACAAGCCACAGAACATAAAGTACAAGTTATCTAAGCATACGAAAAGACGTTCGAAAATCCGGAACCGAGACATAAATCGGGCGTAAACGTACGAGACAACGGAGCTAAAATTACAAGTCAACTATGCACAAGAATATAATATAATATATATATAATTATATATAATTATATATATTAGATTATATATTGATTAATTCGAGCAGCCCACATTTTGCAAATCAAAAATATCTGATCCAGGCTGGCCTTGCGAGTGCATGAGAAATGCACTAAAATCCCATACACTTGCATGAGCCCATGCGAGTGCATGGGAAATACACTGAAATCTCATGCGAGTGCATGAGCGTTAGGATCCAAAAAAGTTCTATAAATTGGCCAGTTTTCTCACGAATTCTTTACACCTCAATTTTCTTTCTTCCTCTGTAAAGAAATATATATATTTATATTTATAATATTAAGTTTAAATTAAGTTTAATAATAATTGGGTTAATGTAAGAAATTTTTTAAGGTTTTGTAAGTCGGAACTCTGTCCGTGTAACGCTACGCGATTAATCACCACTGTAAGCTATGTTCTTCCTTTTTAAATTAATGTCTCGTAACTAAGTTATTATTATGCTTATTTGAGCTGAAGTAATCGTGATGTTAGACTAAATATTAAAATGGGGTTATTGGATTTTTTACCATAATTTGGGTTTGGACAATAGACCTACACATGTAAACATTGGACTATGGACTATTAATAGATAGGGGGTATTGTCTAATTGAATGACAACTCATTGGAATCTGTCGAACCTATCTTCAAATTAGTTAATCTAATAATTATTAAATGATTATTGATAATGCTAAAAACGAACATATATTTCATAGCTTTATCCCTCAAAAAAGACAAGCTTTTAGTTGCAATTGTTCTATTTATAAGTGATATTCGTTTAAATAATAAAAGGTGAAGACAAAAGATAGATTCGACAAATTGAAGACGCAAACGACCAAAAAGCTCAAAAGTACAAAGTACACTCAAAGTGATTCAAATTATTGATGAGAAACGTCTCATAATTACAAGAGTACAAGACGCAAAACGCAAAATACAAGATATTAAATTATACGAAAGGACGTTCGAAAATCCGGAACCGGGACCATAGTCAACTCTCATCGCTCGACGCAACGGACCTAAAATTACAAGTCAACTATGAGCATAAATATAATAAAATATATATATAATTACTTAAAATTATATATATTATATATATATTAATAAAAGTGTCGGCAAACTATTGAACCTGTGAATGTTAGCTGAGAATTAAGGCCATGCGATCGCATGGCTTCGAAGAAGAAAACTCATACGATCGCATGAGCTCCTGTACCAGGCCACACTTCTATAAATTGCAGTTTTCTGGCCGAACCTCAACACATCTTTTTCTCTATCTCTCTCTCAACGTATATATATATATATATATATATATATATATATATATATATATATATATATATATATATATATATATATATATATATATTATAATTTTAATTTTAATTTTAATTTTAATAATAAGGGTATGTTAGCGAATGTTGTAAGGGTGTAAGTCGAAATTATGTCCGTGTAACGCTATGCTATTTTTAATCATTGTAAGTTATGTTCAACCTTTTTAAATTAATTTCTCGTAGCTAAGTTATTATTATGCTTATTTAAGCCGAAGTAATCGTAATGTTGGGCTAAAATATTAAGACAGGGTAATTGGGCTTTGTACCATAATTGGGGTTTGGACAAAAGAACGACACTTGTGGAAATTAGACTATGGGCTATTAATGGGCTTTATATTTGTTTAATTAAATGATAGTTTGTTAATTTAATATAAAGATTTACAATTGGACATACATATAAATACCCATATACACTCGATCGGACACGATGGGCGGGATATTTATAAGTACTAATAATCGTTCATTTAACCGGACACGGGAATGGATTAATAATCAATGGACTTATTAAAACAGGGGTGAATTATATACAAGGACACTTGGTGTAATTATAGTTTAAGTCCCCAATTAGTTGGAATATTTGACTTCGGATATAAGGATAATTTGACGAGGACACTCGCACTTTATATTTATGACTGATGGACTGTTATGGATAAAAACCAGACGGACATATTGAATAATCCAGGACAAAGGACAATTAACCCATTGGAATAAACTAAAATCAACACGTCAAACATCATGATTACGGAAGTTTAAATAAGCATAATTCCTTTATTTCATATTTAATTACCCTTTTAATTATCGCACTTTTATTTACTGTTATTTCATATTTAATTGCACTTTTAATTATCGCATTTTTTAATTATCGCAATTTTATTTTATCGCACTTTTATTTATCGCAATTTCAAAATCGTTATTTAGTTTACGCTTTAAATTAAGTTATATTTATTTTTAATATTTTAAATTAGGTTTTAACTGCGACTAAAGTTTTAAAATCGACAAACCGGTCAATAAACGGTAAAAACCCCCTTTTTATAATAATAATACTACTTATATATATATTCATATTTTTACAAATATAGTTTTTAAAAATATAGCGTTAAACTTGGCTGAGTTCCCTGTGGACGAACCGGACTTACTAAAAACTACACTACTGTACGATTAGGTACACTGCCTATAAGTGTTGTAGCAAGGTTTAGGTATATCCCCTCTATAAATAAATAAATAACTTGTGTAAAATTGTATCGTATTTAATACTATTTCCTAGTAAAAAATACTATTTCGTATACACCTCTACGCACATCAAGTATTTTTGGCGCCGCTACCGGGGACTGCTTAAACGCCGGAAGCGAAACGCTATTTATATAAAAAAAAATTTCTTAATTTACTTTTGTAAAAATACGCTTTAATACAAAAATATAAAAACAAAAACAAAATATATATATATATTTTTTAGAGTTTATATATATATAATTATAAAGTTTCTTTATTTTTATTTTAGTTTTTAAAATACAAGTTTTTATTTGTTTATTTAAATATTTTATAAAAACAGAAAAACAATTAAATAAATAAAAAGTATTCGGGCTACACTGTAGCAGCCCAATATTTGATCCGAAATTCAAGCCCATGCGACCGCATGAACCTGGAGACTATATCTTATGCGATCGCATGAGCAGCCCTGACACGCCAGAGTTGACCCACTTCTGCATTAATTACGGAGTAATTATTATTATTATTATTAATTAAAACCAAAATTAGGTTTACTTATTTAATTATTTAGTTTTAGTTATTTATTTAATTTGTATTTTTAGTTTTAATTAGTTTTAATAAATTATAAAATTAATACTTTTATAAATAAATAATATAAAAATAATATTTTTATAAAAATTGTAATTTTTACAACTTTAAGTTTATTTTTATATTTTGTATCTTTTTATTTGTTTTAGCGTAATATTTGTATTTTTCGTTCGTATTTAGTTTTAAGTCATAGTTTTTGCCATAGTTATTTTTATTTCTAGATTTTTAGGCTTTGCCGTAAAATCCCTTAAGTACTTTTTCTTTAGAGTAAGATTTAGGTGCCTTAGAATTTTGCGACGCCGTTTTATAAATTTTAAGTACTTTTTAAGTTATTGCCGTTTTGGATATAGAATTCCTTTTAAGCTTTAATATCTTTAGACGCAACTTTTAATTCTTAGTTTTTAGACTTTTAAGTTTCGACGCGCTACGTTATTTTTTTATTATTTTTCGACCTTTTATTTTTCGAAGTTTTCCGACGCACTCTTTTTCTTTCTTATTTTTCGCCGCTCTAGATTTTTAGGACATAGAATTTTCTATTTCTTCTCTAAAATTTCTTTAAACTTCGAAAAAATTATTTTAAGTGGTTAAATTGATAGACATCCAAAATTTTCTGGCTCGTAGTAATAGTTGGATTTGTTAGTGGCGAGTTGTGGGCTTTCGATTTAAAGGGTCCTGGCTACCTGCTAAATCTATTGGCTATTCGAAACGTGGGCAAAATCAGAAAAGTCTATTAATTTGATAACTTATATAATTTTTATATTTTATAACTAATAGGATATTCAGTGAATGCACCGAGCAAAACGTTCACCACCTTTTATATGTTCACCACCTGTAACACGATCAAGACATCTAGCCAATATTGTCGACATTGATTTTTCTTTAGAATCGTCATCCAGTCGACCAAGTACTCCAATTCAAATTTCCGATAATCCATTTTTTGAACCCGACCTCACAATTGAGAATCCGGAGGATATTCAGGGACAATTCAGAGATCCTGAACCACTAATCTTTCCTCCGGAACTACCAATCATTCAAACGGAGATTGTTGAGGAACAACCTATTAAATCAGAATCCTCTAGTGATTCAGATTCAACAAATTCAATCATGAAAAATCTGGAACCTCTAAGTATGGAAGACCGAATGAGAGCTAAACGCACTGCGAAGGTTACGCAATTACTCAACCAGACATTAATGCGCCAGATTATGAAATCAAAGGACAAATCCTACACATGGTGACTAATCAATGCCAATTTAGTGGTGTGCCGAAGGAAGATCCAAATGAACATCTTCGTACCTTTAATAGGATCTGTACTTTATTTAAAATAAGAGAAGTGGAGGATGAACAGATATATCTCATGTTATTTCCTTGGACTTTAAAGGGAGAAGCCAAAGATTGGTTAGAATCATTACCTGAAGGGGCGATTGATACATGGGATGTTTTAGTTGAAAAATTTCTTAAACAATTCTTTCCGGCATCTAAAGCCGTAAGACTTCAAGGAGAAATTGTTACGTTCACACAAAAGCCAAATGAAACTCTATATGAAGCGTGGACAAGATTTGGAAAGTTATTGAGAGGATGTCCACAAGATGGTTTAGACACTTGTCAAATAGTATAAATATTCTACCAAGGATGCGACATCACTACACGAAAAGACATCGATATAGCAGCTGGTGGTTCCATTATGAAGAAAACAGCAACTGACGCTTACAAAATTATTGATAACACTGCTTCCCACTCACATGAGTGGCATCAAGAAAAAGATATCCTTAGATCATCTAAAGCAGCTAGAGCCAATTCTAGCCATGACTTTGATTCCATTTTCGCAAAGATAGATTCTGTCGAGAGACGAATGGAAAAGATGACTAAGGATATTCACTCAATACGAATTAGTTGTGAGCAGTGTGGAGGACCACATTTAACAAAAGATTGTCTCAGTATTGAACCAACAATGGAACAAAGAGAGAATGTTTCTTACATGAACCAAAGGCCTGGAAATAATTATCAGAATAATTATCAACCGCCAAGACCAATCTACAATCAAAACCAGAATTATAACCGAAATGTTCCATACAACAACCAACAAGGTCCTAGTAATTAACAAGTATCCAATAATACTCACAATCAGCAAAGACCTATTTTTCAAAACAAACCACCACAAACCGATGATAAAAAGCCAAATTTAGAAGATATGATGCCGAAACTAGTTAAATCTCAAACACGGTTTTTCACATCTCAGAAACAAACGAATGAACAAAATGCCCAAGCATTTAGAAATCAACAAGCTTCTATTCAAAATCTGGAACAAGAAGTGAGCAACCTAGCAAGGTTAATAGGTGAAAGAAAACTGGAAAGTCTACCTAGTGATACAAATGCTAACCCCCGGAATGAAACAGCTAAAGCCATTACCACAAGAAGTGGTATTACACTTAAAACACCTAAAATACCCATAATTTCTGATGACTCTATTCCTACTCCACAAGAACCATAACCTGATCAAGATAAGGAAACAGAACCGGTAGTTGAAAAGGTTAATGAAGATAACACAGTTAAGGCAAAACCTTATGTTAAACCATACCAACCACCACTTCCTTACCCGAGTAAAATGAGAAAAGAGAGACTAGAAGCCGAGCAATCCAAATTCTTGGATATGTTTAAACAAATAAATGTAAATCTTCCTTTCATTGATGTGATTTCAGAAATGCCAAGATATGCTAAATTCTTGAAAGATCTAATCACAAATAGAAAGAAAATGGAAGAACTCTCGGCTGTTACTATGAATGCTAATTGTTTTGTAGTGCTGTTGAATAAGATACCAGAAAAATTATCTGATCCAGGAAGTTTCACAATTCCATGTTTTCTGGGTAGTCTTAGTTCAATAGAAGCATTGGCAGATTTAGGTGCTAGTATAAATTTAATGCCGTATTCACTATACGCTAAACTAGACCTTGGAGAATTGAAATCAACACGAATAAGTATACAACTAGCCGATCGATCAGTAAAATATCCTAGAGGGATAATGGAAAACATGCTAGTTAAAGTTGGTACTTTAGTATTTCCAGTAGATTTTGTTATTCGGGACATGGAAGAAGATTCTCGAGTTCCTCTCATATTAGGAAGACCATTCTTAAACACGGCTAAAGTAATAATAGACGTGTTCGGTAAGAAACTGACCCTAAGTATAGAGGACGAGAGTGTTACCTTTTCTGTTGATAGAGCCATGCAACAACCGCAATCTGCAGATGATACATGTTATTATATTCAAACTATAGATTCACATGCAGAATTGTTAAAAGAATTTCCAGAATTACAAGGAACGGGAGAATGTTCTTTAGGAGAAGGAACTGAACCAATTGATAAAAATGAAATGTTAGCTACACTTATGGCTAATGGATATGAACCAACAACAGAAAAAATTCAAATGCTAAAAGAAGAAGACAGATATCGATATAAATCATCGATAGAAGAACCACCGACATTAGAGTTAAAGCCACTTCCAAACCATTTGGTATATGCTTATTTACATGGTGAATCTGAATTACCTGTAATAATATCGTCTTCTCTTACTGAAAATGAAAAATCTCAACTCATTTCTGTGCTAAAAGCTCATAAACCAGCTATTGCATGGAAGATTCATGATATTAAAGGAATAAGTCCTTCATATTGCACACATAAAATCCTTATGGAAGAAGGTCATAAAATGTATGTGCAACGCCAACGAAGACTAAATCCTAATATGCAAGATGTTGTTAAAAAAGAAATAATTAAACTGCTAGATGCAGGTTTAATTTATCCAATCTCTGATAGTCCATGGGTAAGCCCAGTTCAATGCGTACCTAAGAAGGGTGGCATAACTGTCATCACAAATGAGAAAAATGAGCTTATTCCTACTAGGACTGTAACAGGATGGCGTGTTTGTATTGATTATAGAAAATTAAATGACGCCACCAGAAAAGATCACTTTCCCTTACCTTTCATTGATCAAATGTTGGAAAGATTAGCCGGAAATAGTTACTATTGTTTTCTTGACGGTTTTTCCGGATATTTTCAAATTCCAATAGCACCCGAGGATTAAGAGAAAACCACATTCACATGCCCTTATGGTACTTTTGCTTATAAACGCATGTCATTTGGACTTTGCAACGCCCCTGCAACCTTTCAAAGGTGTATGATGGCGATTTTTCACGACATGATAGAAGAATGCATGGAAGTTTTCATGGATGACTTTTCAGTCTTCGGTGATACATTCAAATCATGTCTAGTTAATCTTGAACGAATGCTTATTAGATGCGAACAATCAAATCTAGTACTTAATTGGGAGAAATGCCATTTCATGGTTAAAGAAGGCATCGTTCTTGGTCATAAAATTTCAAAGGTAGGAATTGAAGTGGATAGAGCTAAGGTAGATGTAATTGCTAAACTTCCACATCCCACCAATGTTAGAGGTGTTAGGAGTTTTCTAGGGCATGCCGGTTTTTACCGACGTTTCATAAAAGATTTTTCTAAAATTGCCACTCCTATGAATAAACTCCTAGAAAAGGATGCTCCATTCATCTTTTCAGATGAATGCATCAAATCTTTTAATATTCTTAAAGAAAAACTCACTAATGAGCCGATCATGATAACTCCAAATTGAAATCTACCATTTAAACTTATGTGCGATGCAAGTGATTTTGCAATGGGAGCCGTTTTAGGACAAAGGATTGAAAAACGATTTCAACCTATTTATTATGCTAGTAAGACGTTACAAGGAGCACAAACGAATTATACAACTACTGAAAAAGAACTCCTTGCCATTGTCTTTGCTTTTAACAAATTTCGTTCATATCTCGTTCTAGCTAAAACGGTGGTCTATACCGACCATTCTGCTCTTAGATACCTATTTTCGAAACAAGATGCTTAACCAAGATTAATCCGTTGGATCTTACTCTTACAAGAGTTCGATATTAAAATCCGAGATAAAAAGGGAGCAGAAAATCTCGCCGCTGATCATCTTTCTCGTCTTGAAAATCCTGAATTAGAAGTTCTAAATGAATCGGCCATACAAGACAACTTTCCTGATGAATATCTATTGAAGATAGATTATAGTGAAATTTCATGGTTTGTAGACTATGCAAACTACTTAGTATGTGGATTCCTTGAAAAAGGATTATCGTACCAAAAACAAAAGAAATTCTTTAGTGATATAAAACACTATTTTTGGGAAGATTCACATTTGTTTAAAAGTTGTCCCGATGGAGTAATACGCTGATGTGTATTCGGGGATGAAGCTAGTCAAATCTTAAACCATTGTCACACAGGACCAACAGGAGGGCATTATGGGCCTCAACTCACAGCAAGAAAAGTTTACGATGATGGATTCTATTGGCCTACAATTTTCAAAGATGCACACCTTCTTTGCAAATCCTGCGATGCTTGTCAAAGGGCCGTAAAAATAAGTCAACTTGATGAAATGCCACAAAATGTCATTTAAGTATGTGAAGTATTTGACATTTGGGGTATTGACTTTATGGGTCCATTTCCAAAATCTCTTAATAATCTCTACATTCTCGTTGCCATTGATTATGTATCTAAATAGGCGAAAGCACAAGCTCTCCCGACTAACGATGCACGAGTTGTAGTCAACTTCTTAAAATGTCTTTTTGCAAGGTTCGAAACACCGAAAGCTTTAATAAGTGATCAGGCTACTCATTTTTGTAATAATCAACTTGAGAAAGTTCTCAAAAGATATGGAGTAACTCATAAAATCTCAACCGCTTATCATCCACAAACAAGTGGACAAGTTGAAAATACCAACCGAGCATTAAAACGTATTCTAGAGATAACCGTAGGATCAAATCTGAAGAAATGGTCCATGAAATTGGAGGATGCACTCTGGGCTTTTAGAATAGCCTACAAAACTCCAATTGGAACCACACCTTTCAGACTCATTTATGGAAAAGCATGTCATCTTCCAGTAGAAATTGAACATAAAGCATTTTGGGCTTTGAAGATATGTAATCTTGATTTACATGAAGCCGAACGTCTACGGTTAAGTCAACTAAACGAATTAGAAGAATTAATACATGAAGCATACGAAAATTCGTTAATCTATAAGGAAAGAATGAAGAAATGGCATGATAAAAGAATCAGAAGTTCAAAAGAATTCAAAGAAGGAGACAGAGTTCTTCTTTTCAATTCATGATTCAAGCTATTTCCTGGAAAATTGAAATCAAGATGATCTGGACCATTCATAGTCAAAAGAGTTTTCCCGTACGGAACAGTAGAATTAATAAATTCAAATGGGATTGAATTTAAGGTTAATGGTCACAGAGTTAAACATTACATAGATAGTCCAATGGAAGTTGAAGATGAAGTTAATCACAATTTCGACACCACAGCTAACTAAGTGTGGGAAGGTTCGAATCTTTTTAGGGTAATATGTATTTCTGTTAGAGTTAGATATTCTATTTTCGTGTAGTTTTCGAGAATGGAATCCGAATGGTCTTTTCCTAGCAGACCCTAAAGAACTAGTCTTCTCCTCCCATTCTGAATTTTTATTTTTTTTAGGTTTTACGAGATGAAGAATTCCTTTGATCTGAACCATGATCTAATGCTACATGCTATGATTACTAAATGTAATAATGACACACTTCCGAGTGAACTGGTATCCTTCATAAGAGGCAAAATGGACGGAGTAAGAAAAGAACTCAGAAAAGATCATCATAAGATACATTTTGGTAAAGGAAAATCAAAATCTGCAACAAAGAAAAGAGCACGACACCTTGAAAGATGTTATAAATGCGGAAAATGGTCACACGAAGGTAAATGTTCAAACAATTAAACATATTCAAATACCGAATTTGTTACTCTATGCAGAGAAGGACCGTTTATATGTTTAGAAGAAAAGATATTGAAGAATCGAGGTTACGCTTATGTAGCTATGGAGAACCAAATCACACGACACTCCTATGAGTCGGCTAAAGCAGGTCTCTGAGAATTCTATCTTACAGGTAAGTATGTACAATTTTTTTTGCTTTTAACCTTTTGATAATAAACGCTGGATCATTCGCTATAAAGTATTAAATTGGTATTCAACAAAATTAGGTATACGTAACCGAAATTATTAATATCATACAAAAATTTATTACATCACTGCGAAACTTACCGTTTATTCTTAAGGTATAAATATCTTTAATCAATCAAACCAAAATATTTCAAAAATTCTTCAGGAGTAAAACTAGGTTATGGAACCGAAATTACTTTATCGAAAAGAGGGGCGTATATTTTTGATAATATTTGATTGATTAAAGTGGGATAAAAGACCAAAAAGATTTTTAATTTTATTTTTTACCTTGTTTTTAAAATTAATAAATTAATATTAAATTATTATTGTAAACTTTTTAAAATCAATATAATTAAGTTTGTAAATATCTAAAAAAATTAATATTTTTTAATATAAGTTTGTATGTTTAAAAACAAAATTTTTAATATAAAGTTTGTATGTATAAAAATTTTTAATAAAATGAATTTTTAATTTTATGCATTTTAAATTTAAGTTTAGTGCGAATTTAAAAACAAAAATTTGCTTTATTTCACTAAGTTAAAAATATGATTTTTAAAATTCGCCGTGAGTTGAAAACTAGGTCGTTGAACCGAAATTGCTTTACCCAAGGGAGGGACGAGAATTTTTATTATCATTATTTTTAATCTTATTGAATTAAAGTAAGCCAAAAACATTTAAAAAATTCAAAAATCTTTGCTTTTAAAATGACGCTTAAAAAATTTTAATAATAAAATATAGTATTTCACTTAAAAAATGGTGCGTTGATCTTATGAGTACTATTTCACTTAATGCGGATGTAGTTAGGTTAGATGATAGAAGTTTTCTTAGATTTATACTTGGCTGTAGGATGTACATGATGTCCATGCTGGACATGACCAGGGCTTTACAGATATATACGCTCGCTGAATTACTACTACCCGATTGTATGAATTTGATTTATCATGGTGAAAGGGTAGATAGGAATTTTGATGCTAACGCCGTCTGGAGGCGTATGTCAGATTATAATGTTTTTAGGCGGGCAGGAACACACACCTATTTACATATTCACAGAGCTGAGCTTCGTATAATTCATAGATTTCTGGCTAACTCGATTACACAGAGAGGTCACAACAAGGAGAAAATGACCTTACATGATTTATTCTACCTTAAGTGTATTCGAGACCCAAGAGGCTTTGTTAATATCCCCTACTGTGTTGGTTTTTATTTGTCTAAGATAGTGGAAGGAATACAGGAAGGGGGAATAATAGGATGAGGTATTTTTGTTACTCTCATTGGAGAATATTTGGGTGTAGATAGGGATCAAGGGGGTCCACTCTTGGTTTGTAGGGAACAGGATGATACTTTAGGATTGAAGGTCTATCAGGGTGCTAAGGTATTGAAGAGCAGATGCAATCAGGCAGTACCCTATGTTGGTCGTCATCCACATGTAGAGAGAGGTTCAGATGAGGAAATGGAGGAAGCAGATGACATTAGGGAGGCTATGACTGACGTCTACCAGCGTATAGATGAGGTAGAAATGACAAACCAGGATAGACATAATTGATACGAGCAGTGGCAATCCCGGAAGGAGTATGAGCATTCTAGGCAATGACAGCATGATAGATGGGACTATCATCAGCGTCAGATCATGTGTCGGCTATCACCTCAGGATCACTACGTACCGACCCGACCCACTTACTATCCTCCACACCATCCCGAGATGAGACCACCATTTACTCTCTACGACCCTAACCAGGCCTACCAGTACACCTATCACCAACCATGGAACCCGACTGACGACATGAACTGGAACCCCTATCCAGATTGATATAGTTCCCGTTGGTGATTTCTAAGATTTTTATTTTTTTTATTATTTCTATTTATTTATGTTTAAACCTATGATATTGTGATACTTTTATTGTAATGTTTAATATTTTTATTATGTTGTACTAATATTTCATATTTGATTTGAAAGTGAGATGTTAAGTCCCATTTCAAATTACCATGCATGTTATTATTTGTATATATGTATATTGTCAATTGTACACAACAGTGTAAAACATCGCATTTTCAAAGACTGGCATTAAGTTCATCAAAAGCTACTAATTTTGACGACAAAACGAAAAACAAATGTGATGTAATAACAAGACGGAATGAACAAATGATGTGCACCATTTATCATTCAGCAAACAAACGCCAATATGTTTGGAAACTTTGGTAAAATTTAATCATTTTTCTACGCTAATCACCCTCAATAATTTAAATTGTTACTGATTTCTTGCAAATGAGGGCATTGCAAGATCTTAAGTGTGGGAAGGGATTAAATTCTTTCGGATTTTTAAAATTTTAACTTATACACTTGGTTACCATTAAAAATACTAGTAACGCAGTAGTTGTATTAGAATCTAGTGCTCTCTGATAATAAAGAACAGCCCTAGTCTTATATACTGACTACCCAATTCTAGTAAAAATTTTCAAAATTTTCAAATAAATGAATTCAAAATCATGTTTATACATATTTATGAACGGTAAAACTAGGTGTTAACACCGAAATTATTGTTACCTCGGAAAGGACATAAATTGAGAAACAACCCAAAATGTTAGAATTCATTTAAAATGGAATAGAGGAAAATAAAAAGGCAAAGAAAGGAAAATAAAAGTCAAGTGTGGGAAAATTTACCAAGTTATTTAAAACATATATCACATATTTTTGTACAAATAACTGAAGATACTTTTGTTTTGGACAATTTTATCAGTTTTACCCAATTTCTTATAATATGTTTGAAAGAAAGATGGATCTACACGATGAATCAATTCCATCATTAAAAGGAAGTAAAGTCTTCCGAAAAAGACACGCGCTTCTTAATTTAGGTCATGAAGTTGTCGTCCAGACCAGCTGTAGGTTGACGAAAAATCTAGAAAAGTCATCTCTAAAATCAGCAGGAAATCCACGGACCTCAGCATCAAACAGGGTCGCTAAGTGGTCAGACTTATCCTAACCATGAGAGGATCTATCTCGTAAAATAGGGAGGGCGTCGTGCAAATTAGCTTGATAAGACTAATGAATCAGATTCCCAGAAAGGGTAATCTCCTTAAAGATCAAAAATCAGCTTTTAAGCCTGATATTACTCAATCCTTGAGATTGACCTTAAAGATTGAGAATTACAAACTCATGGAATTCGATGATATCTAAACTCGAGCTTGAAAGAGAAAATATTTTGATCAAATTACAAACCGATTTGTTTTCTGAAAACCCATTTTCAATGCGTTCATTACCATTGAACGTAAAATCCTAGGAATTCACCTGGAATTCATTAGGTCACCTGAACCAAATCAGGTGTCAACCGTAAGAACGGTGGTTGCATAGCATGGTCAAAGACATGACCTTGTGCCAGACCGAAAAACTATAGGGTGATCTTTACTATTGCTCCTACAAAGGATAGTAATTGCATCCGACCCGATATAGACCATAATTAAAAGCATGTCACGGGACATTGCCTTAACAGTTGCTTATTCAATGCTTTCCTTTACAACTGGACGGTAGTATACCGAAAGGTAATATACGGAGCAATTATACCGGACGTGTTGCTTTCCTAATACAAGGTTAGCAAGTGGGTGACTCAAAACCGCAAGTTTTGAGCTAAAATTTTAAAATCTGAAACCCACCAAACCCACAAAAATAATTTGCAAACACCGGTGAAAGGTTATTCCGGAAAACTTATCTAGGGTAAAAGCTAGATTGAATTTGCAAAAGATCAAATGTTTTCATAAAGATCCAATTTCCTTAAGGATCTAAATTTTCCTAGTCATGTGGGACTGTAAACCACATCGTTACTACCATTGTTCATACCGCCGTATAGAAATCACTAATGTACAAAGTGTGAAGAATAAAGAAGTGATTCATGTATGTTTTTATTTCAAGACTATATTGCTTGAGGACAAGCAACGCTCAAGTGTGGGAATATTTGATAATGCTAAAAACGAACATATATTTCATAGCATTATCCCTCAAGAAAGACAAGCTTTTAGTTGCAATTGTTCTATTTACAAGTGATATTCGTTTAAATAATAAAAGGTGAAGACAAAAGATAGATTTGACAAATTGAAGACGCAAATGACCAAAAAGCTCAAAAGTACAAAGTACAATCAAAGTGATTCAAATTATTGATGAGAAACGTCTCATAATTACAAGAGTACAAGATGCAAAACGCAAAATACAAGATATTAAATTGTACGAAAGGACGTTCGAAAATCCGGAATCGGGACCAGAGTCAACTCTCAACGCTCAACGCAACGGACATAAAATTACAAGCCAACTATGCGCATAAATATAATATAATATATATATAATTACTTAAAATTATATATATATTATATATATATTAATAAAAGTGTCAGCAAACTATTGAACCTGTGAATGTTAGTTGAGAATTACGGCCATGCGATCGCATGGCTTCGAAGAGGAAAACTCATGCGATCGCATGAGCTCCTGTAGCAGGCCACACTTCTATAAATTGCAGTTTTCTGGCCGAACCTCAACACATCTTTTTCTCTATCTCTCTCTCAACGTATAAATAAATATATATATATTTTAATTTTAATTTTAATTTTAATAATAAGGGTATGTTAGCGAATGTTGTAAGGGTGTAAGTCAAAATTCTGTCCGTGTAACGCTACGCTATTTTTAATCATTGTAAGTTATGTTCAACCTTTTTAAATTAATGTCTCGTAGCTAAGTTATTATTATGCTTATTTAAGCCGAAGTAATCGTAATGTTGGGCTAAAATATTAAGACGGGGTAATTGGGCTTTGTACCATAATTGGGGTTTGGACAAAAGAACGACACTTGTGGAAATTAGACTATGGGCTATTAATGGGCTTTATATTTGTTTAATTAAATGATAGTTTGTTAATTTAATATAAAGATTTACAATTGGACGTACCTATAAATAACCATATACACTCGATCGGACACGATGGACGGGATATTTATAAGTACTAATAATCGTTCATTTAACCGGACACGAGAATGGATTAATAATCAATGGACTTATTAAAACAGGGGTGAATTATATACAAGGACACTTGGTGTAATTATAGTTTAAGTCCCCAATTAGTTAGAATATTTGACTTCGGATATAAGGATAATTTGACGAGGACACTCGCACTTTATATTTATGACTGATGGACTGTTATGGACAAAAACCAGACGGACATATTGAATAATCCAGGACAAAGGACAATTAACCCATGGGAATAAACTAAAATCAACACGTCAAACATCATGATTATGGAAGTTTAAATAAGCATAATTCCTTTATTTCATATTTAATTGCACTTTTAATTATCGCACTTTTATTTACTGTTATTTCATATTTAATTGCACTTTTAATTATCGCATTTTTTAATTATCGCAATTTTATTTTATCGCACTTTTATTTATCAAAATTTCATTATCGTTATTTACTTTACGCTTTAAATTAAGTTATATTTATTTTTAATATTTTACATTAGGTTTTAACTGCGACTAAAGTATAAAAATCGACAAACCGGTCAATAAACGGTAAAAACCCCCTTTTTATAATAATAATAATACTAATTATATATATATATATTCATATTTTTACAAATATAGTTTTTAAAAATATAGCTTTAAACTTGGCTGAGTTCCTTGTGGACGAGCCAGACTTACTAAAAACTACACTACTGTACAATTAGGTACACTGCCTATAAGTGTTGTAGCAAGGTTTAGGTATATCCACTCTATAAATAAATAAATAACTTGTGTAAAATAGTATCGTATTTAATAGTATTTCCTAGTAAAAAAAATACTATTTCGTATACACCTCGCGTAATATCAATTATGCATGTCATATTTAGTGACGTTTATACGACATCTTTTACAAATCATTTAATTTAATCAATTGGTTTGGGTAATTTGTTATTCATTATGGCCAAGTGAATAAATTAATGTATCATGGACTAATTATAATAGGGTGGATTACATACAAGGGTAATTGGTGTAATTATTAACAAAGTATTAAAATCTTGTTACAGTTCGAATTCCTAATTAGTTGGAATATTTGACTTCGGCAATAAGGTTAATTTGATGAGCATTTTATAATTATGACCGATGAACTATTATGGACAAAAACCAGATAGGTTCCAAATAATCCAGGACAAAGGACAATTAACCCAGAGTAATAAATTAAAATCAAAACGTCAAACCTCATGATTACGGAAGTTTAAATAAGCATAATTGTTCTATTTTATATCTCATCGTATTTTTATTTACTGTCATTTTATTTATTGTCATTTTAATATTGTTATTTATTTTACGCACTTTAATTATCGTCATTTATCTTTACGCTTTATTTAAAATCGACAAACCGGTCATTAAACGGTAAAACCCCCATTTATAATAATATTACTATATATAATTATATATATTTTATATAAATATAGTTATTAAAAATATAGTACGTAATCACTAGCTCCCTGTGGAACGAACCGGACTTACTAAAAACTACACTACTCTACGATTAGGTACACTGCCTATAGTGTTGTAGCAATGTTTAGATATATCTCATCTATATAAATAAATAAAACTTGTGTAATTTCTTCGTATTTCTTAGTAAACAATAATAGTATTTCGTATACATCCGTGCACACATCAAGTTTTTGGCGCCGCTGCCGGGGAAGCCGAAGCAAAACGCTATATTTTTGTAAACTATATTCTTGTAAAAATATATTATTTCGTATTTCGTAAAAATATTTTGTATTTAAAACAAGTGTTAAATAAATAAATAAATAAATAAATAAATAAATAAATATATATATATATATATATATATATATATATATATAAGATTTTATTTATAAAATTAAAAAGTACTTTTATTTTTTATATTTTAAAATATTAGTTTATTATATTTTCTATAAATATTTTCTATAATTTAAAAAAAAATTAATTAGAAATTGGGCCGAAGCCTGTTCAAAATCTGAAACATTTCTGGAATCTTGGGCCATGCGATCGCATGAGGCCAACACCATATAACCATGCGGTCACATGGTTTGTGCTGACAGAAACAACCTCGTACTGCATTTAATACGAATTAGGGTTAATATTATTATTATTATTATTTAATCTTGAGGGTTTAATTAAATTATTATTATTAATTAAAGTTTATTTATTTAACATATTTATATTTCTAGTTTTAATAAATAATTTATAATATTAAGATTAATTATTATTATTAATTATATAGATTAATATTTTTATAAAAATAATATAAAAATAATATAAACTTTTATTTTTATCCTTTTTAGATTATTCTTTTTTAATTTGTATCTTTTTATTATTTAATACGTAGTCTTTATAATTATCGTTCGTAATATATAGTTTTAAGCTTAGTATTTTGCCGTAGTATTTCTAGATCTTTAAGTTTCGCCATAAAATTCTTTAAGTGCTTTTTCTTTAGAATTAAGATTTAGGCGCTTCAGAATTTTGCGACGCTGTTTATATATTTTAGTGCCTAATTAAGTTATTGCCGTTTTGGATATAGAATTCCTTTAAGCTTTAATACCTTTAGGCGCAACTTTTTAGTCTTAAGTTTTTTAACTTTTAAGTTTCGACGCTTTTCTTTCTTATTATTATTTTTCGACTTTTTATTTTTCGACGTTTTTCGACTCGCGTTTTTTTTCTTTGTCATTTCTACGCTATAGTTTTTAGGACATAGATTTTTATCTTCTTTAAATTTTGACGAAAAATTATTTTAAGTGGTTAAATTGATAGACATCCAAAATTTTCTGGTTCGTAGTAATAGTTGGATTTGTTAGTGGCGAGTTGTAGGCTTCCGATTTAAAGGGTCCTGGCTACCTGCTGCATCATTTGGCTATTCGAAATGTGGGCAAAATCAGAAAAGTCTATTAATTTGATAACTTATATAATTTTTATTTTTATAACTAATAGGATATTCAGTGAATGCACCGAGCAAAACGTTCACCACCTTTCTTACGTTCACCACCTATAACCAGATCAATACATCTAGCCAATATTGTTGTCATTTTTTTCTTTAGAATCATCATCTAGTCGAACAAGTACTCCAATTCGAATTTCCGATAATCAATTTTTTGAACCCGACTTCACAATTGAGCACCCGGAGGATATTCAAGGACAATTCCAAGATCCTGAACCACTAATCATTCCTCTTGAACTACAAACCGTTAAATCAGAATCCTCTAGTGATTCGTATTCAACAAATTCAATTATGGAAGTAACGGACCCTCTAAGTATGGAAGACCGAATGAGAGCCACAACCACTAGCCAAGGTCACGCCATTATTCGGCCAGATGTTAATGCGCCAGATTATGAAATCAAAGGACAAATCCTACACATGGTAACTAATCAATGCCAATATAGTGGTACGCCGAAAGAAGATCCAAACGAACATCTTCGAACCTTTAATAGGATCTGTACTCTATTTAAAATCAGAGAAGTTGAGGATGAACAGATCTATCTCATGTTATTTCCCTGGACTTTAAAGGGAGAAGCCAAAGATTGGTTAGAATCGTTACCCGAAGGAGCGATTGATACTTGGGATGTCTTAGTTGAGAAATTTCTTAAAAGATTCTTTCCAGCATCTAAAGCCGTGAGACTTCAAGGAGAAATTGTTACGTTCGCGCAAAAGCCAAATGAAACATTATATGGGGCGTGGACAAGATTCGGAAAGTTTTTGAGAGGATGTCCTCAGTACGGTTTAGACACTTATCAAATAGTACAAATATTCTACCAAAGTGTCGACGTTGCCACACGAAAAGACATCGACACAGCAGTTGGTGGTTCCATTATGAAGAAAACCGCTACCGAAGCTCACAAAATCATTGATAACACAGCCTCCCACTCGCATGAGTGGCACCAGGAAAAAGATATTTTTCGTTCATCTAAAGCGGCTAAAGCCGATTCTAGACATGACTTTGATTCTGTTTCCGCAAAAATAGATGCTTTCGAGAGACGAATGGAAAAGATGACTAAAGATATTCACGCAATACGAATCAGTTGTGAGAAATGCGGTGGACCACACTTAATGAAAGATTATCACATTGAGCAAACGATGGAACAACGTGAGAATGTTTCCTACATGAACCAAAGGCCGAGAAATAATTATCAAAATAATTATCAACCGCCAAGGCCAAACTTCAATCAAAATCAATATATTCTTTACAATCCAAATGGACCCAACAATAACTCGTATAACCAACAAGGTCCGAATAACCAACCAACTCAAAATAACACTTTCAATCAACAAAGACCTAGCTTGTATAAACCACCACAACAAACCGAAGAGAAAAGGCCAAATCTGGAAGAAATGATGGCAAAGCTAACAGAATCTCAAACACAATTTATTACATCTCAAACGCAAATAAATCAGAGGTTTGATCAGTCATTAAGAACTCAACAAGCTTCCATTTTGAATCTAGAAAAACATGTAGGTACTCTTGCTAGCATGATGAGTGAGAGGGAACAAGGAAAGATACCGAGTAATACTGAAGTAAATCCTCAGAATGAGAATGTTAATATAGTGTCAACAAATTCTGAAAAACCATCATCAGAAGATGGGAAGGTTTTCAATGTGAGTAACAATGAAGAAGTTACAACACCACCACCACCACCCGAGTATGTAAAGCCAGTGGTGGCACTATACAGACCACCCATCCCGTTTCCAATAAAAGGAGTTGCGTATGAGCAAGTAATAGGTAATAAAGTTTGTGATACCTCTGGAAAGAAGAAGAAGAATAAGAAAGTGCAAGAAACAAAAAATGTAAAAGTAAACCCGGTGAAGACAGTTCCACCAAAACTTCCACCCAGGTTGGGTGATTCGGGTGAATTTATTGTTCCTTGTCTACTTAGTGATTGCGTCATGTATGATGCACTTGCAGATTTAGGTGCGAGTGTGAGTGTTATGCCTCTTTCATTATATAAGAGATTAGGTGTAGGTGAGTTAAGTCCAACGAAAATGAGTGTTCGACTCTTTGATCAAACCATTAGGCACCCAGTTGGAATTGCTGAAAACCTACTCGTTCAAGTAGGTAATTTAACCTTTCTAGTCCAATTTATTGTCATTGACATAGAAGAGGACTCAAACATTCCTCTAATGTTAGGTCGACCATTCTTAGCGTCCACCGGGGCGTTATTTGATGTAAGAGAGGGTAGAATGACACTTAGTAATGGTGAAAAATCGGTCACCTTTGTGAATCGAAAGTCTAAATCTCTACCAACCAAAACCGTTGAACCAATAAAAACGATTGGTAAGAACCATGTTGTTTTACCAACTCCAACGGTAGTGCTTAACAATAATAAAAAGCCTAAGTGTTGGGAAGATGAAGTAACACCTAATGATGACCTAATAACAAAGAACCCCATTGTTGATACGAAATTAAATGATCTCATTATTAACAGTTCAATGAAGAAACTTATTAAACGGATTCGCGATGCTAGAACCTAGGGGAACTCTAAGTTATGTAACCAGTTAGTATCCAATCTATCGCCTAAAGAAAAGGCGAAACTAGTTGAATTTGTGGATATTACACAGGAATCCGACCAATGGCTTAAAGCAAAAGTCACAGATATGAAAGTTGATTATGGTCCAAGAGAATTTGACGATAAAGCTAATCACAATTTCGACACCACAGCTACCTAAGTGTGGGGAGATTCAAATGTTCTAAAAACAAAATACTGTCTAGAGTTAGTTTTTATGTTCTCGTGTAGTTCCGAGAATGGAATCCGATTGGTCTTTTCCACTAGCAGACACAAAAGAACTAGTTTTCTCCCTCCATTCTGAATTTTTTTTGTTTTGTAGGTTTTGTATGAAATTAATACGCTTTTAAAATTTATGTTTTGTGTGAATTTAAAAACAAAATTTACTTTATTTCATTAGGTTTGAAAAAATGATTTCTAAAATTCGTCGTAAGTTAAACACTAGGTCATAGAACCGAAATTGCTTTACCCAAGGACGGGGCGAAAAATTTTGTTATAATTATATTAATATTATTGATCTAAAGTATGCCAAAAATATTATATGAACGTGGGGTTATATACCAAACTTCAAAAATATGTATATATATGCTTGTATTTTATGTTATATACAAAACAGGGTAAAACAGCTCACTTTCAAAGACTGACATTAAGTTCAGCAAAAGCTATTAATTTTGACGACAAGAAGCAAAACAAATGTGAAATAACAAATGACGGAATGAGCAAATGATGTGCACCATTTATCATTCGAACAAACAATATGTTTGAAAACTCGGTATTTTTTTTATCATTTTTCTACATTAATCACCCTCATGAATTTAAATTTTTACTGATTTCTTGCAAATGAGGGCATTGCAAGATCTCAAGTGTGGGGAAGGGTTATAAATTCTCTCGGGTTTACACTTAGTTTAATTGCCAAATTTTGTGAAAATTTGAAAAATTTTCAATTAAATGAACTCAAAATCATATTTATACATATTTATGAACGATAAAACTAGGTGATAATACCAAAATTATTGTTACCTCGGAAAGAACATAAATTGAGAAACAACCCAAAATGTTTGAATTCATTTAAAATGGAAAAAAGGAGAATAAAAAGGCAAAGAAAAGAATAAATAAAATCTAAGTGTAGGAAGAAATTATCAAGTTCTTTAAAACATATATCACATATTTTGTACAAGATTATTACAGGTACTTTTGCTTTGGACTAAACTAAACAGCTTTACCTGATTTACTGTAATATATTTGAAAGAAAGATGGATCTACACGATGAATCAATTCCATCATTAAAAGGAAGTAAAGTCTTTCGAAAAAGACACGCACTTCTTGATTTAGGTCAGGAAGTTGTCGTTCAGACCAGCTGTAGGTTGACGAAAAATCTAGAAAAGTCATCTCTAAAATCAGCAGGAAATCCACGGACCTCAGCATCAAACATGGTCGCCAAGTTGTCAGACTTATCCTAACCATGAGAGGATCTGTCTCGTAAAATGGGGAGGGCACCGTGCAAATTAGCTTGATAAGACTAATGAATCAGACCCCTAAAAAGGATAATCTCCTTAAAGATCAAAAATCAGATTTTAAGACCGATATTACTCAATCCTTGAGATTGACCTTAAAGATTGAGAATTACAAACTCATGGAATTTAATGATATCTAAACTCAAGCTTGAACGAGAAAATTTTTTGATCAAAATTAAAACCGATTTGTTTTCTGAAAACCCATTTTCAATGCGTTCATTACCATTGAATGTAAAATCCTAGGAATTCACCTGGAATTCATTAGGTCACCTGAACCAAATAAGGTGTCAAACGTAAGAACGGTGGTTGCATAGCATGGCCGATGAAAGGACCTTGTGTCAGACCGAAAAATTATAGGGTGATCTTTACTATTTCTCCTACAAAGGATAGTAATTGCATCCGACGCGTTGTGGACCATGAACATCTGCATGTCATTAGACATTGATTTAACAGTCGCTTATTCATCGCTTTTCTTTACAACCAGACGGTAGTTTACCGAAAGGTAATATACGGAGCAAGTAAACTGGACGTGTGCTTTCCTAATAAAAGGATTAGCAAGTGGGTGACACAAAATCGCAAGTTTTGAGCTAAAATTTTAAAATTCGAAACCCACAAAAATATTTTGCAAACACCGGTGAAGGGTTATTCTGGAAAACTTATCTAGGGCAAAAGCTAGAATGAATTTTCAAAAGATCAAATGTTTTCATAAAGATCCAATTTCCTTAAAGGATCTAAATTTTCATAGTCATGTGGGACTGTAAACCACATCGTTACTATCATTGTTTATACCGCCGTATCAAAATCACTGATGTATAAAGTGTGAGAATAAAAAAGTGATTCGAGTGAAGTGTGATTTAATTTCATGTTCTGTATTGCTTGAGGACAAGCAACGCTCAAGTGTGGGGATATTTGATAGTGCTCCAAATGAACATATATTTAGGTGTAATATCCTTCCAATATGTAAAGTTTTCAGTTGCAATTGTTCTATTTTCAAGTAATATTCGTTTAAATAAATAAGTGCGAAGACAAAAGAAGAAAACGACGATTTGAAGACGCAAATGACCAAAAAGCTCAAACGTACAAGTTACAATCTAAATGATTCAATTTATTGATAAGAAACGTCTAAAAATGACAAGAGTACAAGCCGCAGAATGCAAAGTACAAGTTATCTAAGCGTACGAAAAGACGTTCGAAAATCCGAAATCGAGACATAAACCGGGCATAAACGTACGAGACAACAGAGCTAAAATTACAAGTCAACTATGCACAAGAATATAATATAATATATATAATTATATATATTATATTATATATTAATTAATTCGAGCAGCCCACGTTTTGCAAATTAAAAATATCTGATCCAGGCTGGCCATGCGAGTGCATGAGAAATGCACTAAAAACCCATGCACTTGCATGAGCCCATGAGAGTGCTTGGGAAATACATTGAAATCTCATGCGAGTGCATGAGCTTCAGGATCCAAAAAAGTTCTATAAATTGGCCAGTTTTCTCACGAATTTTTTATACCTCAATTTTCTTTCTTCCTCTGTAAAGAAATATATATATTTATATTTATAATATTAAGTTTAAATTAAGTTTAATAATAATTGGGTTAATGTACGAAATGTTTTAAGGTTTTGTAAGTCGGAACTCTGTCCGTGTAACGCTACTCGATTAATCACCACTGTAAGCTATGTATTTCCTTTTTAAATTAATGTCTCGTAACTAAGTTATTATTATGCTTATTTGAGCCGAAGTAATCGTGATGTTGGACTAAATATTAAAATGGGGTTATTGGATTTTGTACCATAATTTAGGTTTGGACAAAAGACCGACACTTGTGAACATTGGACTATGGACTGTTAATAGATGGGGGGTATTGTCTAATTGAATGACAACTCATTAGAATCTGTCGAACCTATCTTCAAATTAGTTAATCTAATAATTATTAAATGATTATGTATGTCATATTTAGCGACGTTTATACGACATCTTTTACAAATCATTTAATTTAATCAATTGGATTGGGTAATTTATTATTCATTATGGCCAAGTGAATAAATTAATGTATCATGGACTAATTATAACAGGGGTGGATTACATACAAGGGTAATTGGTGTAATTATTAACAAAGTATTAAAACCTTGTTACAGTTCGAATCCCTAATTAGTTAGAATATTTGACTTCGGGAAAAGGTTAATTTGACGAGCATTTTATAATTATGACCGATGAACTATTATGGACAAAAACCAGATAGGTTTCAAATAATCAAAGACTTCAAGCGCACCTCTGTATCGACTGAATCACTCTAAGGGTCTAATCGGTGGAACCGGTGAACCACGCGAACTGGTTAGATGCGTGGGGCAGAGGGCTCGTAGTACCCCCTTTTCTTGATCCAGCCTTTTCTTAGCTTCGGTAGTGAATCACCTACTAAAAAAAGGGGCAGGCCCGCGGACAATTAACCCAGAGTAATAAATTAAAATCAAAACGTCAAACTTCATGATTACGGAAGTTTAAATAAGCATAATTGTTCTATTTAATATCTCATCGTATTTTTATTTACTGTCATTTTATTTAATGTCATTTTAATATTATTATTTATTTATTTTACGCACTTTAATTATAGTCATTTATCTTTACGCTTTATTTAAAATCGACAAATCGGTCATTAAATGGTAAAACCCCTTTTATAATAATATTACTATATATTGTTTATATAAATATAGTTGTTAAAAATATAGTACGTAATCACTAGCTCCCTGTGGAATGAACCGGATTTACTAAAAACTACACTATTCTGCAATTAGGTACACTGCCTATAGTGTTGTAGCAAGGTTTAGGTATATCCCATCTATATAAATAAATAAAACTTGTGTAATTTCTCCGTATTTCTTAGTAAACAATAATAGTATTTCATATACCTCCGTGCACACATCACATGTATTCTATTTTGCTTAAGAAAGTTTAGACCTTTGTGGAATGTTAATACGGCACCCAACCGAGTCGCTCAATTGGATGGGCCATCTGAACGTGTATGCCTGTAGTCAGACTGCAAGGGCGTCGAGAGTAAGGGACGTTGCTATCTATTCAGAATCTTCAAGCCTAGCACAGTACCCAGTGACATGTCTTATGATAGGGGCGTTTAGGACCAGTGTAATGAATACAAGGCCTCTTCCTATTCATGAGCCAGCATTCCATAATCTCGGCAGAATAATTGATGAAATCATAGTATGCACTTACTTTAACCTTATCTGAATTACGAATTTTATCGCATTTACTTTATCTGTCTTATAAATTAGAAAATCCCAAAAATTAAGTACCCACTATTCCTTCATAACTATCTTAGGTTTAAATATATGTTCGATTCTACTGATATCTCAAAAATACGACTCTAGGTCATACTTCCCTTACTCATACTAAGGAGTAGTATGATTTAGGCCCCACTAAATATAAATTTAAAACCGTACCCCCTTCCCCCTCTTGGTGGTTGATTCTGACGTGTTGCGACCTAACGACACCGCACAAATAAAACCGTCCATTTCAGCCATATCAAGAGGGAAGCTAGTTTTTGGCGTCGCTGCCGGGGAACTGGTATCAGACAATACTGCTCTCTATCAAACTTATTCACAAGAATTTAGTGGTGTCTAAGAAAGACAATTATACACGGACTTGGTAGTTGGATTTTTCGAACAGTCGCCAATTATATTGGGACCAAAAGGATCCCACCTCTCCGTAGTTGGCCTGGCTACTTGGTTTGTTGAATTGTTCATGCGAAGCTCTGTTATCGAAATACCAGGGAATCAGTAGCCAGAACCAAAAACATATTCAATCGTAGGATAGTTGTTAAAATTAGATTACTTTAGAATTAGACTACCTTAGATTAAGACTACCTTAGACTAGCTTAGCTTACCTTAGACAACTTTAGAAATTTAGCTTATCTGCTCAAAATTAAAAACAAAAACGCATACCCAGTGTATGACCCAAACCCGATCTAGACCAGGGCCGTTGTTATTCGTACCTGATCCAGACGCAATAATTTCTAAAGCACGCAAGGAAGCACTAATCAAAAATTAAATAGTGTTACGCGTTACTTTAGCAGAAAATACCAAACCCTCGATTGAAGGTCGAGGAGGACCGATCAGATTTCCAGAGATTCAAGGACACTCGTTCGAGTTAAAACATCACATCATCCAGCTCATCCAAAATAGCTGTCAGTTTCATGGATTACCGAATGACGATCCTAATTCTTACCTTGATAAATTCATATCTCTTTCGAACTCCTACAAATAGCCAGGGATAGGACAAGATATAGTCCGGCTATACTTGTTTCCCTACTCTATCACTCATCATGCTCAAATCTGGTTCGAAGGACTGGAAAAAGATTCCATCACGTCATGGACAGAGATGGCTACTAAATTCCTAACCAAATATTTCCCTCCTTCTAAACAAACCAAACTAAAGAATGACATCATTAACTTCAAACAAATTTATGATGAATCTCTTTACACTGCATGGGAGCGATTAAAAACCCTGCTGAATAAATGCCCTAATCACCAGCTAGAATGGTCAGCCCAAATCTGTACCTTCGACAATGGTCTTACGGTAAATCATAGGACGACGATCGATGCAGCAGCTCAAGGGAATCTGATGAACCAAACCGCAGACGAAGCATGGGAATTGCTCGAGAACATGACAATGCATCATCATGACTGGAACAGTGGTGAAACAACTTCATCATCTGCCCCACTCTCGGCACTTAACAATCAAACGGAGGCTATCAAATCCCTCAGGAATAAGATGGAATCTCTCGCAAAACAACTCGGAGAATTAAAGACGCAGCCGCAACAGGTCAACCAAGCTCTGGATTGTGTTAATTGTACCAACCCGCAACCCACTGAAGAATATCAAATTGAGTACGAAAACCCTGACGGTTCAGTCTGTTACGTTCTATACCCAGCTCGTCCACCAAATCCCGGATTCAATCAACAACCTAGGGTTAATCAGTTTCAGTGAAGCAACCAACCTTTTCGCTATCGCTATCTACCTTATCCAGCCCAACAATCTCAATTGACCTACGATCAACCACTTCCACTCACTGGTCCACCAGTCGAGGAAAATTTCCCTACCACCCAGATAACAAAAGCAACTAACCCCACTCTCGGAGCTGATGATCAGTTGACTCAGTTCATTCAAGGACAACAACAGCTAAATTAGAGAACTGCAGCTAGACAAGATCAGACGGAGATACTAATGAGAAATCAATTGGCTCTGCTCAAAAGTATGAAAACGCAGCTCGGACATTTATCACAATGCCTTGAAACCCGACCGCGGGGAAGGTTACCAAGTAATACTATCCAAAATCCCCACATAGAGGAAGCAAAGCAAATAGATTCCATAATCCCAGAGGAAGAACCACGGAGAAGGTCAGCAAGGCTCAAGAACAAATCGATATATACTCAGAAGTTGACCCCTGAAACTCTAGTTCGTGTACCCTATCCTGGAAGGCTGCAGGAGGAACCATCCAAGCTTGATTCCTTCAAACTTAATGGAAGATTCCTGGACACTATGTCCAAAGTCCCCAACCAGAAGAGATACATCCGAAGGCTTCTCTCTACAAAGGAGAGGATACCAGATTCTAATAAAATTCCACTGAGTGAAGAATGCTCAGCATTACTCAGAAACTCTCTATAGCCAAAGCTAGGAGTTACGGGCCGATTCGTTTTCTCTGTTCAATCTACCAATCTGGAACCATTCATGCGATAGCAAATTTAGGAGCAAGTATTAATCTAATCCCCTACTCTCTCTACAAGAGATTAGAGTTAGGAGACTTGCCACCAACTAAAATGACAATCCAACTTACCGATCACACAATTCGTTATCCTAAGGGCATAGTTGAGAACGTCTTAGTGAAAGTTGACAAATTCTTGTATCCTAAATATTTCGTATTAATGGATATTAAGGAAGACCTGCACACACCAGTAGTGTTAGGAAGACCTTTCATGAATACGGCTAGGACTGTCATTGATGTATACAATCAAACCTTGATCTTACGATCACATGGGGAGAGCGTTACCTTCAAACTTGACCGACCAACTAATCTTTCTGGACAGGCAGAGTGTAACATCCCGTTTTTCTCGTACGTATTGAAAGGTACATACTTAATCATTTCTACGTTTATAATTCGTTAGCTTATGCGTAAATGTATGAATATAAGTATAGATGGATATATATGTATACTTGATAATGTGTGCATATGTAAGTCTATATGTGGGGTTTGATAGCGTTTAGTCTTGTTAGACTGTTGTGGAAGGCTAGGTGAATATAGGATGCGGGTTTGGAATGTACAAATTGAATAAAGTGGAAATTTGGTTAAGTTGGTCGAAGTGTCCAGTTCCAGCCTTAGGCCGCACCGCGACCAACTGGTCTGCGCCGCGGCATAGCAAGCAAACCAGGAACATAAGTCGTGTTAAGAGTGGCCGATTTTTATGTTGTTTGTCGCGCCGCGACGATTTAAGCCGCGCCGCGGAAATACTGCAGGACAGGTTTCGAACTTAGATCTTTTTAAGAGATTTGAAGGGCAATTTGGTAATTTGACGTCTAGATCAGTTTGGAGCATTAAATCTGCACCACTAGTTCAATTAATTCATTTTCTTTTATCTTTTCTTTCATTTTCTCTCCCAAAAAACTCAACACCCATTTAGATTGAAAGTGAGATTTGAGAGTGAAGGATTGAGGGTTGATCTTTGGAGCAAGAATTAAAGTTGTTCCTTGTATCTCTAGCTACGCGTTGATAGTCTCGATAAGTTCTAACTCTAAGTTTTGAGTTTTAATTAGTTAATGGCTAGGGTTTTGGTTACTAGAGACTTGTTTGACCCATTTGAGGGTAAAATGTGCGAATTTGGGTTATGTGGTTGTAATGAAACCCTAATAGCCACAAGCTAGGGTTTGGTCTAATGAAAATAGGATTTATAAGTGTTGATGGTGTTGTTAAGCATTAAACACTTGTTAAAATGTTGTTGAAATGGTAAATAGGTCATGTTTGACAAGTTTGGTAGTGTAAGAGTTAAAATGGGTTAAAAAGAGTAATGTTGACCTAGTTTGGGTGAATTGGGTATGAATTACCCAAAGTTGGTGCTAGTTGAAGTTACTAGACTTTAATTCACTAGCTTTAGTGATTAAAGTCGAGTCTTGGCCATTAAAGGGGCGGTTGTGGTGTGTTTGAGTCATTTAATGCGAGTTGGGTCATTAAATGCTCAAGTAGAGGTAATGTGGTTAATTCTACTAGCTGTGTAATTGAATGTGTACTTATGTATTAGGTACTTTGCTTTGAAGCTCGGAAGTGCATAATCATCACCGAAGTGCTAAGGTGAGTGGAATAATTATATGCGTGCATATATGATGTATTTATTTGTGTAGTTGAGTTGTGAAGTGTCGATGTGGTAAGACACCACCTCTCACGTGGCGAGTGAAGTGTCGAAGTTTTAAGACACCACTCGGGAGTGAAGCATCGATGTGTTAAGATGCCAATTCGAAAGATGTAACGAGTGAAGTGTTGATGTGCTAAGACACCACTCGGGGTGAAGTGTCGAAGTGTTAAGGCACCACCCGGGGTGAAGTATCGAGGTGTTAAGATGCCACCCGTGGGGTTAGTGTACGAGGTGTTAAGTGCACTAATGGTTGTTATGAACTCCGACGGTCTTTAAACACCGTTCCCTCGTTCAATTGGTTAACCATGGTTGTGTGTGGATTGTAGCATATTATATTGTTTAAACTATATGCTATTGTTATGCTAGCTCGTTTGGTGGAAGGTTTGCTAATATACTTGGGATAGTATGATTATTTATATTGCTAGCATATATGCGGTAAATGTGTAAGTGATTGCAAGTAAGTAGGTTGTATATGTAAACGTATAATTGTTGCACTCACTAAGCATTAGCTTACCCCTCTCGTTGTTTATCTTTTAGATGCAGGTGTGGACAAGGGCAAGGGGGTTATTGGGCACTAGGTGTCCTTGTTGATGTTATGATGAAGCTTTTGGAAGTTGACCTACGTTTTATGTAGTTTAGTCCCAAACCATGCTCAAGGGGTCATTTGGATTATAAACTATCATTTGTAGTTGGTCAAACTTGTATCACATTCGTTAATGGCCTTCGTGCCTTTTTGTAAACATTAAACTCGTAGTATGTTTTTAACGAAACGTGTGGAATGGTTTACATATTTAATTGGCGCGTAAATGTGTATCGTTTTAAAAAAAGAAATTTATCGTACGGAGTACGGGTTGGGTTGTTTCAAGTGGTATCAGAGCATGGTCTAAGGGATTTAGGCGACTTGAGATAGGTGCCTAGACTTGGACTATATTGTGCATGCGCTTTTATGCGGGACTTGTAGGACTTTGGGTCTAATCGGGATTTGTTAGTGCTTGGGTTATGTGAACTAACCTCGTGCTAATTGATTTGTGTTGTGTTTAGCAATCATCAAGTGAGATGGACGTTGTACTAGCAAGTTAATGCGACGTGCTCGCATAACAATGATTAGCTACCATTGTTACTAGTGCAAATCATGTCAAACAAGTAATGTACGATGATTGTTGAGTAAGATGGAGTAGTGTGGGGTATACGTATATGCATACGTGTTATGTCCTTTATTTCGTTCGGTGTTTAATCTTTTCCGTTTTATAGAATGAAGATAAGAAATGGACACGACACCGAAAATGGGGGTACTAGTGAGGACCCCGAATTCACGACCAAGGTTGAGGCCATCTTTAAACGTCAAAAGGCGGAATATCTTGAGGAGATTAAGAAGATGTTTCTAGACTCGATTGACGAGCAATTAGTCAATGTAGTCAAAGAGCAAGTCAAGGCCGTTCTTCATGATGATAATATGGGAAGACGCTACTTTTTCTTTAAGAATTTGAAAGATGCTCAACCACCTATTTTTGAGGGCGAAAGTGACCCGCTAAAGAGTGCCCGGTGGATCTCCGATATGGAGGGGGCCTTTCGAACTTGTGAATGCCCGATTGATAAAAAGACAAGGTATGGTTGTAGCATGCTAAGAGGTGATGCAAAGCTATGGTGGGATGCCAAAATCCAAGTTTATGGCGAGGAACAATGCATGGATTTTACTTGGGATGAGTTCAAAACGGAGTTCTTCCAAGAGTATCGAACTTCGGCCGATCTTACTAGGCTTAAGGACGAGTTGCGTTCCTTGAGGCAAGGGTCGATGGATTTGAATACTCTTAAATCCGTTTACTTGTTAAAAACTCAATTTTGCCCGGAGTATGTCGGGAATGATAAGATGGTGAAGGAATACTTTTACCGAATCTTGAATGACAATTATCAAGAAAAGATTAGTGTGAACGTGGTGAAGAGTTTTGATGAGTTGTTTGATATGGCCAAAGGGTTTGAGTCGCTCATCTTGAGAAAGAGTGGCTTTACCTTCGGCAAAAAGAAGTTTGAAGCTATTAGTCATTCGAACTTTTCTAATAAGAAGCACAAGAAGGGATCTGAGAGTGTTGGTAGTGTTAAGAAGGGTGCTTCCGGTGATTTTACTTATGCTTGCTACAATTGTGGGCAAAGGGGGCACATGGCTCATGAGTGCCCAAAACAATCATCCACAACCAAGTTCACTTGTTTTAATTGTGGTAAAGAAGGGCATAAGAAGCCGGAGTGTCCCGACTTGCGGGGTGATCATGTTAGGAGGTTAGAGAAGGCAGCGGGCACGGCTAAGGGGAGGAATTATTTGATGACCAATGATGAGGCCAGGCATTCCAATGAAGTTGTCTCAGGTACTTTCATGGTTAATTCTAATCCGGCAAAGATATTATTTGATAGCGGTGCTAATTTGTCTTTTGTATCGCCTCGATTTGTGTCTAAGCTTAACAAACCGCTAGCTAAGTTAAGTCATCCGGTAGAAGTTGAAATAGCGGATGGTAAGACGGTGCTAGGGATTGATGTGTGTAAAGATTGTAATGTTGTGTTTGGTACCGAAACGTTTAAAATCGATCTCATTCCGATGATTTTGGGTGAGTTTGATATTGTTGTTGGCATGGATTGGCTCGATCGTTATAGAGCTGATATTGCATGCCATGATAAGTTCATTCGTGTGAGAACCCCAAGTGGGGGAGAGTTGATTATTTATGGTGATAAACGAAGAAGACTCGTACCATTATGCACTTATGCACGGGCACGACGTTTTCTCAAGAGTGGTGGTGTATGTTATCTCGCTCATGTAGTTGATACTCGTGATGAGCCACCACCCATTCATAAAATTCTGGTGGTAAATGAGTTTGAAGACGTTTTTCCGGATGAGTTACCGGGTGTTCCGGCGGAAAGACAAGTAGAATTTCGCATTCAGTTGGTTCCGGGAGCTACTCCCATTGCTAAAACTCCTTATCATTTAGCACCGATGGAAATGCAAGAATTGTTAAATCAAACCCAAGAGTTTCTTGAAAAGGGTTTCATTCGACCGAGCTCCTCGCCATGGGGTGCTCCGGTCTTGTTTGTGAAAAAGAAAGATGGAAGTATGCGGATGTGCATCGATTATCGGGTGTAGTGACCCGAACTTTTCCGAACCTTTCTATGATTATATGTTTAATTAAAACTATATTTACATGATTAAATGTTTCCAACATGTTTAGTAATCAAACTTGTTAAGAATTGGTTAATTGAAACAGAAATTTTGTAAACGTCTGATTACCCAGTTTGACCAATGATTCACGAACGCTATAAGTTGTATATGACATGATGATACATAAATGAATAAATATATATGTTTAACATGATATAATTATCATCAAGTATCTCATTAAAAATAGTAACAATAAGTTATATACTTAAAAAGGAGACTATTGACGTATGAAACTCGAAACGATACATATAACGATTATCGTTATAACCACGTCTTACTAAATATATATGAAGCATATTAATACATTGTTATATTATATATAACATGATACTATGATAATTAAATATATCATTAAGTGTATTAACAATGAACTACATAAGTAAAAACAAGACTACTAACTTAAGGATTTCGAAACGAGACATATATGTAACGATTATCGTTGTAATGACATTTAAATATATATATCATATTAAGATATATTAATATATCATAATATCATGATAATATAATAATTTAAAATGTCATTTGATATTATAAACATTGGGTTAACAACATTTAACAAGATCGTTAACCTAAAGGTTTCAAAACAACACTTACATGTAACGACTAACGATGACTTAACGACTCAGTTAAAATGTATATACATGTAGTGTTTTAATATGTATTCATTCACATTTGAAAGACTTCAATACACTTATCAAAATACTTCTACTTAATAAAAATGCTTACAATTACATCCTCGTTCAGTTTCATCAACAATTCTACTCATATGCACTCGTATTCGTACTCGTACAATACACAGCTTTTAGATGTATGTACTATTGGTATATACACTCCAATGATCAGATATTAGCAGCCCATGTGAGTCACCTAACACATGTGGGAACCATCATTTGGCAACTACCATGAAATATCTCATAAAATTACAAAAATATGAGTAATCATTCATGACTTATTTACATGAAAACAAAATTACATATCCTTTATATCTAATCCATACACCAACGACCAAAAACACCTACAAACACTTTCATTCTTAAATTTTCTTCATCTAATTGATCTCTCTCAAGTTCTATCTTCAAGTTCTAAGTGTTCTTCATAAATTCTACAAGTTCTAGTTTCATAAAATCAAGAATACTTCCAAGTTTGCTAGCTTAATTCCAATCTTGTAGAGTGATCATCCAACCTCAAGAAATCTTTCTTATTTATAGTAAGATATCTTTATAATACAAGGTAATACTCATATTCAAACTTTGATTCAATTTCTATAACTATAACAATCTTATTTCGAGTGAAAATCTTACTTGAACTGTTTTCGTGTCATGATTCTGCTTCAAGAACTTTCAAGCCATCCAAGGATCCTTTGAAGCTAGATCCATTTTTCTCATTTCCAGTAGCTTTATCCAGAAAACTTTAGGTAGTAATGATGTTCATAACATCATTCGATTCATACATATAAAGCTATCTTATTCGAAGGTTTAAACTTGTAATCACTAGAACATAGTTTAGTTAATTCTAAACTTGTTCGCAAACAAAAGTTAATCCTTCTAAATTGACTTTTAAAAACAACTAAACACATGTTCTATATCTATATGATATGCTAACTAAATGATTTAAAACCTGGAAACACGAAAAACACCGTAAAACCGGATTTACGCTGTCGTAGTAACACCGCGGGCTATTTTGGGTTAGTTAATTAAAACTATGATAAACTTTGATTTAAAAGTTGTTCTTCTGGGAAAATGATTTTTCTTATGAACATGAAACTATATCCAAAAATCATGGTTAAACTCAAAGTGGAAGTATGTTTTCTAAAATGGTCATCTAGACGTCGTTCTTTCGACTGAAATGACTACCTTTACAAAAACGACTTGTAACTTATATTTCCGACAATAAACCTATACTTTTTCTGTTTAGATTCATAAAATAGAGTTCAATATGAAACCATAGCAATTTGATTCACTCAAAACGGATTTAAAATGAAGAAGTTATGAGTAAAACAAGATTGGATAATTTTTCTTGTTGTAGCAACGTGAAAATTGGTAACAAATCCATATTAATCATATCCTAGCTAACTTATATTGTATTATACATGTATTCTAATATATTATGTAATCTTGGGATACCATAGACACGTATGCAAATGTTTTGACATATCATATCGACCCATGTGTATATATTATTTGGAACAACCATAGACACTCTATATGTAGTAATGTGGGAGTTTGCTATACAGGGTTGAGGTTGATTCTAAAAATATATATATTTTGAGTTGTGATCTAGCCTGAGACGTGTATACACTGGGTCGTGGATTGATTCAAGATAATATATATCAATTTTTTTCTGTACATCTAACGTTGGACAACTAGTTGTAGGTTACTAACGAGGACAGCTGACTTAATAAACTTAAAACATCATGTAACGACCCGCACTTTTCTGATCGTTCTATACTTATGAGATTAATATTTACATAAATTAAACCTTACCAACATGATAAGCAATCCAAATTGTTGAGACTTTTGTTTTTGAAAAGAGTTTTACACAACGTTTGACCGTCTAGTTTGACCGATGATATCACGAACTATACAATATATGATAATTATACATACATATTTAACATGATCTAAGGATGTTTTAATATCTCATTTTGTATTAATAACAAAAAGTCATAAGTATATTTTGAAACTACTAACTTAAGTTTTCAAAACAATAACCTACGTAACGTTATTTGACATAAATACTGATGATTTATAATGTTTATACATATATCGTATAAGTAATGTATTTAATCATTTTTAAAGGGCTTTTATACATAAAACAATATAAGTATATTTACAAAAGATAGTTATATTTGAATTCTCGTTCCGTTTCCTCAATAATCCTATACGTATATCTAGGGTACTATACACAGCTTCTAGAAGTATTTACTATTGGTATATACCAATAGAAATCTTCAATTATTGGAATAATATGTCATTCATGACATAATAAATTTTAACTTATCTTAGATATTTTCACTAAAAACCAAATTTTCAAGCCTATAAATAAGCACCATTTCTAACTCATTTTTACACATTCATTTTCCAAATTTTACTTCCAATTTTCACACACACTTGCAAGAACTCTCTCAACTTTTATTTTACTACTTCTTTCCAGCAACTTTACATTTTAAACTTGAGGTAAAAAACTCTACTTCAACTCTTTTTCAATTCATATATTTAAAGCTATATATATAAGAGTTTATAAACTAGAACATAGTTTGAATGATTTCAAACTTGTTCGCAAACTAAATAGATCCTTCTAACTTAACTTTTAAAATACTTCAAGACCTGTAACATATCTTAATTATATGCTAACTTAACAAGGTATAACTTGGTTTTTCAAAGAACACCTTAAAAACTGAATTTACGACGTCGGAGTGCAACCGAGGGCTGTTTTGGGTTGGATAATTAAAAACCATCTTAAACTTTGAATTGGAGGTTTATTTTCTGGAAAAATGATTTTTACTATGAATATGATAACACATAAAAATTTCATGATTTAACTCAAAGTATAAGTATTTTTAGAAAAATAATCATTTGAGGTTGTTTACATGATGGAAAATGATTAACTTCATAAGTTTCACTAAAGTTTGACCTATGCCGTGTGATTTTGAATACAAACTAAGGTATTTACAGTTCATATTCTTAAAGAGGGACTCGATCCAAGGAGATGGCAAGTTGAATCAACGAAAACGGAGTTGTAACGAAGAAACTATGACCGAAACAAAATCGGATATCCAAGACTAATTTAGCCACGAAAATAATTGGGAAAAAATTAAATAAATCACATCTTTTTAAGTTAACATGATATTTTATATATATGTACTTATAATTCAATTTTATATGGTTCAGGATCACCCGTAAACAACACGAGAAGATTAATCATAAGATCCCATGATTGTACGCAACACGTCATTTGACAACACCGGTACTTTATGTACGCAACACGTCATTTGACAACACCGGTACCATGGGTCAAGATTAATCTCGACCAATACATATACGATGGGGTTTTATTTATTTCGTTGGGGGTTTTATTTATTTCATTGCGGGTATATTAAACATCTAAAAATGAACCATTAAAATTGAATTACTAACAACGAACTGCTAACTACGGACTAAGGAATTATTCAAAGTATTAAAAGTATAACAAGTATATATATGTGACGTTTGTTTAAAAAGAAAAGGTATTGATATATTATATATGGATAGGTTTGTGATATCAACCGGAGACCAAGTCAAATTATATATATATCTTCAAGACGAAAGTGAGTATATAGTCCCACTTTTAAACTCTAAATATTTCGGGATGAGAATACATGTATTTTATGTTTTACGTTATGGACACAAGTAACTGAAAAATATATTCTACGTTGAGTTGTACCACTGGCATACTTCCCTGTAGCTTGGTAACTGTTATTTACAGCGGTATTGTAAACGCGAATCCTGTTGATAGATCTATCGGGCCTGACAACCCCAACCGGACTGGACGACCAGTATTCAACGGTTGCACAGTACTTCGTTTCGTGACTACACTTGGTACGGTGTAGTAAGATTTCATAATAAAGGGAATATGCGACGTGATTAAATGTTAAGTATGGTTACCAAGTGCTCAACCACTTAGAATATTTTTATTAAACTGTTTATATACGAAATCTTGTGGTCTATATATATATATTGCTGCCGACATTAAACCTATATCTCACCAACTTTATGTTGACCTTTTAAAACATGTCTATTCTCAGGTGATTACTAAAGCTTCCGCTGCATTATGTTGAATTTGAGCAGGATCTTGCGTACGCATATTTGTGTCAAAAATAAAACTGCATACCCAAGGATTTGTGTTGTAAAATAAGCTCGAAATCGTGTTGTTATCATTATATGTAAAGTTTGTAAGTCGAAGATTATCGCTAAACGATAATCATCTTTTTATTGTCTAAAGCTTGTAACAAAAATAATGGTTATGGTTTGTAATGTATAATATATGCAGTTTCTCTTTTAAAAATGTCGCATATAGAGGTCAATACCTTGCAATGAAATCATACGTTATCTAACACGTTCTTATGGTTAAGGACGGGTTATGACATGTGGTATCAGAGCGGTGGTCTTAGCGAACCAGGTTTGCATTAGTGTGTCTAACCGATAAGTCGTTAGGATACATTAGTAAGTCTGGACTTTGACCGGGTCTGATTTAAAAACCATTGCTTATCATTGTTGGTTAAAATTTATATGTAAATATTATGTAGTACTAATGGGTTAGTTGTTGTATGATAGATGTCGGGCTCAAAACTTTTTATCACATTCAGCGACTCCGAACCAGAATCTTCAGATGGTGTTCCAGTCATTAACCTATCCGATGACGAAAATAATATCTTTGGGGAAGACTCACAAATTCCGGATGAACCGACTATAGAGAACCCGGAAAGTGAACCCGAGGAGGAAAGTGAACCCGAGGAGGAAAGTGAACCCGAGGAAGAAATACAGGAAATTACAAAAGACGAGTTCGAACTAGGAAAGAAACGAAAGGCTAATGAATTAGAAAATTCAAATCCCGAGTTTAGTAAGGATGATGTGGCACCAACTCCACTAGACACTACCACCCCTATTCCCGCTATTCCTATTCGTGCTGTCCCGGCATCCAGTTCTTCAGCCCCACAGCCAAAATATAGGCAGACAGCTAGGATAAGCGTTAGGCCATTCCTTGAACCTAAACGTCCTAGAAAATAGACCAAACGATGCGCTGCCGTATTAAACCATGGGATCATATAATGTTTTGTATAATATTATTAGTGTGGTTTGCTTAATGTTCGATATAAGATAAGCATATGTAAAATAGTGAAGTGTGAAATGCAATAATTTTCCATGGTTAAGTATTATTTAGATGGTAGTAATTGATTATGTACTAAGCTATTAAGTATGGACATTAACGGGTAGGTACTACCCTAGATATAATTATAAAACGCTAATAAGAAGAAAAGGCTTTTATAATAATACCTGGTTCATATTATTAATAAGCTATAATGTACTGTAAATATACACTACATCTATAATATTCCATGTGAATAATTATTTTCTTTTCATTCTTATAGAAGAATATGGCGCGATTGAACCGAATGACGGAACAAGAAATCCAGGAACTCATCAATCAACGAGTGAACGACAGAATGTTATGGGTCGAGGCTGCAAGAGGTGCTGCAGTTAACCCAAATCCTCGTGTGGGGTGCACTTACAAAACTTTTCAAGCTTGCAAGCCCTCATCATTCAGTGGAACAGAAGGACCAATCGGTTTAACCCGGTGGATAGAAAAGATGGAGACTGTGTTTAAAATCAGTGGTTGTGTTGAAAAGGACATGACCAAGTATGCATCGTGCACTTTACAAGATAGTGCACTCACGTGGTGGAAAAATTATGTGAAGGCTGTAGGAGGAGATGTAGCTTATGATACTCCGTGGGAAGAATTCAAAACAATGTTAATCAACGAATATTGTCCAAGGAACGAGGTTAGGAAGTTGGAAGATGAGTTACGAAGTCTGAAGGTTATTGGTACTGAAATCACCAACTACAATCAGCGATTCATGGAATTAGTTTTGCTATGTCCTGAATTGGTTCCAACCGAAGAACGGAAGATTGAAATGTACAAAGATGGTTTGCCCAAAAAGGTCAAGACAAACGTTATAGCATCGAAACCTAAGACAATTCATGAAGCTATAACCATGGCAAACGAGCTAATGGATCAGGTCATCATGGATAAGAAAGCATCCAATACTGATGTGAAGGTATCAGGTAACAAAAGAAAGTGGAATGGAAATTATGATCGAGGTAACCAACAACAATCTTTTAAGAAACAAGAAACCATACAAGGTGCAGGTGGTGGTTCAAGCTTTGGTTACAAAGGACAAAATCCTTTATGCAACCGATGCCACAAACATCACTCTGGCTACTGTAATGTGGTATGCAACAAATGTAATCGAAAGGGTCATCTTGCTGAAGATTGTAGGGCTCTCGTTACAAATACAAATGGTACCAAGACTCCTGCCACCAATGCAAATAGAACTGCTTTGGCTACCATTACTTGTTATGGGTGTGGAAAACAAGGTCACTATAAGAGCCAGTGTCCGAATCCAGAGAAGAATAATGGATCTGCACGTGGAAGAGCATTTGTTATTAATGCTAGAGAGGCGTGTGAAGACCCGGAGCTTGTTACGGGTACGTTTACCATTAATAACTTATCCGCATCTATTATATTTGATACTGGTGCCGATAGAAGTTACGTGAGTAGAGGCTTTTACGCTAAATTGAATTGTTCATCATTACCTCTAGATGCTAAGTACATGATCGAGTTAGCTAATGGTAAACTAATTAAAGCCGATAAAATTTGCCGTGATTGTAAAATAAATTTAGCCGGAGAAACATTTAAAATTGACTTAATACCCGTAGAATTAGGAAGTTTTGATGTAATAGTCGGCATGGACTGGATGTCCAAAGTAGGAGCTGAAGTTGTGTGTGCCAAGAAGGCAATTCGCATTCCTTGTAAGGATAGAATGCCGGTGATGATTTATGGAGAGAAGGGTAACTCAAAGCTAAAACTCATTAGTTATTTGAAAGCTCAAAAGTGCTTGAAGAAAGGGTGCTATGCTATCTTAGCACATGTTAATAAAGTCGAAAAGAAAGAAAAAGAGAAGTGCATCAACGACGTGCCTGTGGCAAGAGATTTTCCTGAAGTTTTTCCGGAAGAGTTGCCGGGATTACCTCCATTTAGATCTGTAGAATTTCAAATAGATTTAGTACCAGGAGCCGCACCAGTGGCTCGTGCTCCATATAGACTTGCACCGTCCGAGTTAAAAGAACTTCAGAGTCAGTTAAAAGAATTACTGGATCATGGATTCATACGACCAAGTACTTCACCGTGGGGAGCTCCGATTCTATTTGTTAAAAAGAAAGATGGATCTTTTAGGATGTGTATAGATTATCGTGAATTAAATAAGTTAACTATCAAAAATCGGTATCCACTACCGAGAATTGACGACTTATTTGATCAACTCCAGGGATCATGTGTTTATTCGAAAATCGACCTAAGATCGGGCTATCATCAACTACGTGTCAAAGAAGAGGACATTCCGAAAACTGCTTTTCGGACACGTTATGGTCATTACGAATTTTTGGTCATGCCGTTTGGATTGACGAATGCGCCAGCTGTATTTATGGACCTCATGAATCGAGTTTGTAGTCCGTATTTAGATAAGTTTGTTATCGTTTTCATTGATGACATTCTTATCTATTCCAAGAGTGAGCAAGAGCATGAGCAGCATTTAAGGTTGATATTAGAGTTGTTGAGAAAAGAACAGCTATACGCTAAATTTTCTAAGTGTGCTTTCTGGTTGAAAGAAGTGCAATTTCTTGGCCACGTTGTTAGTAGCAAAGGAATTCAGGTTGATCCAGCAAAAATTGAAGCCATTGAAAAATGGGAGACTCCTAAAACACCAATGCAGATACGCCAATTTTTGGGTTTAGCCGGTTATTATAGAAGGTTTATTCAAGATTTTTCTCGAATAGCTAAGCCGTTGACAGCATTAACGCAAAAAGGGAAGAAATACGAATGGACCTCGGAGCAGGAGAACGCATTTCAATTACTGAAGAAGAAGTTAACTACGGTGCCTATTTTATCGTTACCTGAAGGGAACGATGATTTTGAAATATATTGTGACGCTTCGCGACAAGGTTTTGGTTGTGTTCTTATGCAACGAAAGAAAGTTATTGCATACGCATCTCGACAATTGAAGATTCACGAGCGGAATTATACGACGCATGATCTAGAACTGGGAGCAGTCGTGTTTGCGTTAAAGATATGGAGACACTACTTATATGGGGTTAGATGCACTGTGTTTACTGATCATAAAAGTCTTCAACATATTTTTGATCAAAAACAGCTGAACATGAGGCAACGTAGGTGGGTCGAGTTAATAAACGACTATGATTGTGAAATTCGTTATCATCCCGGGAAAGCGAATGTGGTGGCTGACGCACTAAGCAGAAAGGAACGAGAACCAATTCGAGTACGAGCGATGAACATAAAAATTCGCATGAATCTCAACTCACAAATCAAAGAAGTTCAACGAGAAGCACTTACTAAAGAAAATATAGGAAATGAAATAATGAAGAAGTATGAGAAGCAACTCGTTATACGGGAAGATGGAATTCGATATTTTGCAAACCGTATTTGGGTACCGAAGTTGGGTGGATTAAGGAAGTTGATATTGAACGAGGCACATAAGACAAGATACTCGATACATCCTGGAGTTGGAAAGATGTATCAAGATCTTAAGACACATTATTGGTGGCCTAACTTAAAGACAGACGTTGCAACATATGTTGGGGAGTGTTTAACTTGTTCCAAGGTCAAGGCAGAACACCAGAAACCATCAGGGTTACTTCAACAACCAGAAATCCCAGAATGGAAATGGGATGGTATTACCATGGATTTCATCACGAAGTTACCAAAGACTGCCTGGGGATACGACACCATTTGGGTGATTGTTGATCGTCTTACCAAATCTGCACATTTCTTGCCTATAAAGGAAACGGATAGAATGGAGAAACTATTACGATTGTATATAAAGGAAATTGTTTCAAGGCATGGAATACCTATTTCCATTATATTCGATCGTGATAGTAGATTTACCTCAAAGTTCTGGCAATCACTGCAGGAGGCACTAGGAACTCGTTTAGATATGAGTACCGCATATCATCCGCAAACCGACGGGCAGAGTGAAAGAACGATTCAGACTCTTGAAGACATGCTCAGGGCATGTGTGATCGATTTTGGAAACGGATGGGATAAGTATCTACCGTTAGCAGAATTTTCGTATAATAATAGTTATCATGCAAGCATTAAAGCTGCACCATTCGAAGCATTGTATGGAAGGAAGTGTAGATCTCCTATCTGTTGGAATGAAGTAGGAGATCGACAATTAACTGGTCCCGAGATCATACACGAAACGACTGAGAAGATAGTACAAATCAAGGAGAGATTGAAAACAGCCCGAAGTCGCCAAAAGAGCTACGCCGATGTCCGAAGGAAACCATTAGAGTTTCAGATTGGGGACATGGTTATGCTAAAGGTGTCACCTTGGAAAGGTGTAATACGTTTCGGTAAAAGAGGTAAACTGAACCCAAGATATGTAGGCCCGTTCAAGATCATCGAACGCATTGGACCGGTAGCTTATCGACTCGAGTTACCGCAACAACTCGCCGGAGTACACAATACCTTTCACGTCTCAAACCTTAAGAAGTGTCTTGCAAAGGAAGACCTCACCATTCCTCTTGAAGAAATCCATGTCGATGAGAAACTACAATTCATCGAAGAACCAATCGAAATCATGGATCATGAAGTTAAACAGCTCAAGCAGAGCAACATACCAATCGTTAAGGTTCGTTGGAATGCTCGAAGAGGTCCTGAGTTTACTTGGGAACGAGAGGATCAGATGAAACAAAAGTATCCACACTTGTTTCTCGATGACGCAAAATAGGTACAATTTTAAAATTTCGGGACGAAATTTATTTAACGGGTAGGTACTGTAACGACCCGCACTTTTCCGATCGTTCTATACTTATGAGATTAATATTTACATAAATTAAACCTTACCAACATGATAAGCAATCCAAATTGTTGAGACTTTTGTTTTTGAAAAGAGTTTTACACAACGTTTGACCGTCTAGTTTGACCGATGATATCACGAACTATACAATATATGATAATTATACATACATATTTAACATGATCTAAGGATGTTTTAATATCTCATTTTGTATTAATAACAAAAAGTCATAAGTATATTTTGAAACTACTAACTTAAGTTTTCAAAACAATAACCTACGTAACGTTATTTGACATAAATACTGATGATTTATAATGTTTATACATATATCGTATAAGTAATGTATTTAATCATTTTTAAAGGGCTTTTATACATAAAACAATATAAGTATATTTACAAAAGATAGTTATATTTGAATTCTCGTTCCGTTTCCTCAATAATCCTATACGTATATCTAGGGTACTATACACAGCTTCTAGAAGTATTTACTATTGGTATATACCAATAGAAATCTTCAATTATTGGAATAATATGTCATTCATGACATAATAAATTTTAACTTATCTTAGATATTTTCACTAAAAACCAAATTTTCAAGCCTATAAATAAGCACCATTTCTAACTCATTTTTACACATTCATTTTCCAAATTTTACTTCCAATTTTCACACACACTTGCAAGAACTCTCTCAACTTTTATTTTACTACTTCTTTCCAGCAACTTTACATTTTAAACTTGAGGTAAAAACTCTACTTCAACTCTTTTTCAATTCATATAATTAAAGCTATATATATAAGAGTTTATAAACTAGAACATAGTTTGAATGATTTCAAACTTGTTCGCAAACTAAATAGATCCTTCTAACTTAACTTTTAAAATACTTCAAGACCTGTAACATATCTTAATTATATGCTAACTTAACAAGGTATAACTTGGTTTTTCAAAGAACACCTTAAAAACTGAATTTACGACGTCGGAGTGCAACCGGGGGCTGTTTTGGGTTGGATAATTAAAAACCATCTTAAACTTTGAATTGGAGGTTTATTTTCTGGAAAAATGATTTTTACTATGAATATGATAACACATAAAAATTTCATGATTTAACTCAAAGTATAAGTATTTTTAGAAAAATAATCATTTGAGGTTGTTTACATGATGGAAAATGATTAACTTCATAAGTTTCACTAAAGTTTGACCTATGCCGTGTGATTTTGAATACAAACTAAGGTATTTACAGTTCATATTCTTAAAGAGGGACTCGATCCAAGGAGATGGCAAGTTGAATCAACGAAAACGGAGTTGTAACGAAGAAACTATGACCGAAACAAAATCGGATATCCAAGACTAGTTTAGCCACGAAAATAATTGGGAAAAAATTAAATAAATCACATCTTTTTAAGTTAACATGATATTTTATATATATGTACTTATAATTCAATTTTATATGGTTCAGGATCACCCGTAAACAACACGAGAAGATTAATCATAAGATCCCATGATTGTACGCAACACGTCATTTGACAACACCGGTACTTTATGTACGCAACACGTCATTTGACAACACCGGTACCATGGGTCAAGATTAATCTCGACCAATACATATACGATGGGGTTTTATTTATTTCGTTGGGGGTTTTATTTATTTCATTGCGGGTATATTAAACATCTAAAAATGAACCATTAAAATTGAATTACTAACAACGAACTGCTAACTACGGACTAAGGAATTATTCAAAGTATTAAAAGTATAACAAGTATATATATGTGACGTTTGTTTAAAAAGAAAAGGTATTGATATATTATATATGGATAGGTTTGTGATATCAACCGGAGACCAAGTCAAATTATATATATATCTTCAAGACGAAAGTGAGTATATAGTCCCACTTTTAAACTCTAAATATTTCGGGATGAGAATACATGTATTTTATGTTTTACGTTATGGACACAAGTAACTGAAAAATATATTCTACGTTGAGTTGTACCACTGGCATACTTCCCTGTAGCTTGGTAACTGTTATTTACAGCGGTATTGTAAACGCGAATCCTGTTGATAGATCTATCGGGCCTGACAACCCCAACCGGACTGGACGACCAGTATTCAACGGTTGCACAGTACTTCGTTTCGTGACTACACTTGGTACGGTGTAGTAAGATTTCATAATAAAGGGAATATGCGACGTGATTAAATGTTAAGTATGGTTACCAAGTGCTCAACCACTTAGAATATTTTTATTAAACTGTTTATATACGAAATCTTGTGGTCTATATATATATATTGCTGCAGGCATTAAACCTATATCTCACCAACTTTATGTTGACCTTTTAAAACATGTCTATTCTCAGGTGATTACTAAAGCTTCCGCTGCATTATGTTGAATTTGAGCAGGATCTTGCGTACGCATATTTGTGTCAAAAATAAAACTGCATACCCAAGGATTTGTGTTGTAAAATATGCTCGAAATCGTGTTGTTATCATTATATGTAAAGTTTGTAAGTCGAAGATTATCGCTAAACGATAATCATCTTTTTATTGTCTAAAGCTTGTAACAAAAATAATGGTTATGGTTTGTAATGTATAATATATGCAGTTTCTCTTTTAAAAATGTCGCATATAGAGGTCAATACCTTGCAATGAAATCATACGTTATCTAACACGTTCTTATGGTTAAGGACGGGTTATGACACATCAAAATGTGTTAAAAGTGTTGTAAATATATTTTGATATATATGTACATATTTGTTATAGGTTCGTGAATCGACCAGTGGCCAAGTGTTACTTCCCGACGAAGTAAAAATCTGTGAAAGTGAGTTGTAGTCCCACTTTTAAAATCTAATATTTTTGGGATGAGAATACATGCAGGTTTTATAAATGATTTACAAAATAGACACAAGTACGTGAAAATACATTCTATGGTTGAATTATCGAAATCGAATATGCCCCTTTTTATTAAGTCTGGTAATCTAAGAATTGGGGAACAGACACCCTAATTGACGCGAATCCTAAAGATAGATCTATTGGGCCTAACAAACCCCATCCAAAGTACTGGATGCTTTAGTACTTCGAAATTTATATCATATCCGAAGGGTGTCCCGGAATGATGGGGATATTCTTATATATGCATCTTGTTAATGTCGGTTACCAGGTGTTCACCATATGAATGAATTTTATCTCTATGTATGGGATGTATATTGAAATATGAAATCTTGTGGTCTATTATTATGATTTGATAATATATAGGTTAAACCTATAACTCACCAACATTTTTGTTGACGTTTTAAGCATGTTTATTCTCAGGTGATTATTAAGAGCTTCCGCTGTTGCATACTAAAATAAGGACAAGATTTGGAGTCCATGCTTGTATGATATTATGTAAAAACTGCATTCAAGAAACTTATTTTTGATGTAATATATTCTTATTGTAAACCATTATGTAATGGTCGTGTGTAAACGGTATATTTTAGACTATCATTATTTGATAATCTACGTAATGCTTTTTAAACCTTTATAGATAAAATAAAGGTTATGGTTGTTTTAAAAATGGATGCAGTCTTTGAAAAACGTCTCATATAGAGGTCAAAACCTCGCGACGAAATCAATTAATATGGAACGTTTATAATCAATATGAACGGGACATTTCAGTTGGTATCCTAGCGTTGGTCTTAGAGAACCAGAATTTTGCATTAGTGTGTCTTATCGAGTTTGTTAGGATGCATTAGTGAGTCTGGACTTCGACCGTGTTTACTTGAAAAATGATTGCTTAACAAATTTTGTTGGAAATTATATATTTTTAACATGTGAATATTATGTGATATATTAATCTATTAATGCGTTTGATATTATGTGATAGATGTCTACCTTTAGAACAAGTCCCATTGACTCACCTAATAATAATGAAGAGTCAAATGTAAATTGGAATAATTCGTGGACTGATTCACAAGTTCCCGAAGAGGAACCGGAAGAAGAGTCGGAACCAGAAGAAGAATCGGAACCGGAAGAATAATCGGAACCGGAAGAAGAAATAGAACCAGTGGGGGAAATAATAAAATAGTTAAGTAGAAGAAAATCCTCAACCAACCGACCAAAGTTAATTATGGTCAATGGTGTTTCCGCCAAAGAAGCAAAGTATTGGGAGGATTACCAATTCTCCAATGAATCGGATCCCGACAAGGATTCCGATGACGTTATAGAAATTACCCCAACACAATTTAATAAGGTAAAAGAGAACAATATGGGAAAGGGCATAAAAATAGAGAAATTTGATTCCAAACCCGATGAACTTTATATGTATCGTCAACACCCGTATTTCTTAAGTTGTGACAATAACCCGGGAACCTCTAAACCACCAGGTTTTTCTAAACCAATGTGGAAAACGACGGCTCGTATTAGGGGAACATCATATATTCCTAGAAACTTGACAAAACGAACCAAAACCAAAGAAGAAGAAACGAGCGAGTAGGAATAAGATAGTTGTATTCGTGTGGTGTAATATATGTAATATAGTGTGCTTATGCTTTATGATATATGTAAAAATTGCTTGTATTAATAAGTATTTTTTTTATGAATCTAACTCTTGTCTATTTTACAGTATAAAAACACAAAATGGATAGACAACCCAATATTTTAAGAGACCTACCCGGAGACATGATTGATGAAATCTTGTCTAGAGTCGGTCAGAATTCCTCGGCACAACTATTTAAGGCGAGATCAGTTTATAAGACATTCGAAGAACGTTCCAAGAATGCATTGGTTTATAAAAGGCTTTCGTTCGAAAGATGGGGGATATCACATTGGAAAATCCATAAGTTACGATGTGTTTACTTTGACGCATATATTGCGGGGAACCCAAATGCTATTTTACGCAACGGGTTAAGAAATTATTTTGACTCAATATATCCGAATATAGGACTTCGTGATTTAGAAAAAGCGGCTAACATGCAACATAAAGAAGCATGTTATGCTTACGGGTTAGTAATGTTCACTTCTCACCAAAGTGAGAACAAGAACATCGGGCTACAACTATTAAAAAAAACGTTCCCACAAGTGAGGGACTCAGTAGTTGGGGTGAGAAACAAGGTTTTTAGATTGTTACGGGACTGTTGGACATTACGTAACCCTCGTCGCTTTGACGACGTTACAACACGCTGTCTTATCAATGGCCATAATGGTTATGTTCCACAAGACTAAGGATGGGAAGTAGTCCTAGTAAAACCAGAATGCATGACTTGTTTTTGGACGTATGAATTACGTGTCTTTATTGCCTTTGCTGAACGACTTGTGTACTAGCTAGAATTATCTTCACAACTATCTTGTATCAAAGTTATTGTGTGCTACATTTCATGTTATATGTAAAATAAGCGGTATTGTAAGTTTGTAAAATATTGTGAAAAAGTTTGAACGCGAAATATTATTATAATCAGTTTTTCATATAGAATTGTAGTAGTTGAATTGTATATTAGCTACTAAGTATGAACTTAAAGGGTAGGTACTACCCGAATTTAAACTTATAAAATGCTAATATGAAGAAAAATCTTTTATAAATGAGTTCATATTATGCTACGAGATACTATTGACTACTCTTAATATTCTGTATGATTAACTTGTTTCATTTGAGTATTTGAAGGAAATGGCACCGACTACTCGACAAACCATAAATATGAGCGAAGAGGAATTTCGTACCTTTCTTGCTCTAAACATAGCCGCAGTACAGGCTGCGCTACATACCAACAATAACCTTGGATCTAGCAGTACAGGAAATCATGTAGGATGCACCTACAAAGAATTCACTGCCTGCAAACCTTTGGAATTTGATGGAACCGAAGGACCGGTCGGATTGAAACGGTGGACCGAGAAGGTCGAATCGGTGTTTGCCATAAGTAAGTGTACTGAAGAGGAAAAAGTGAAGTACACTACGCATACCTTCACAGGTACTGCGTTAACATGGTGGAATACCTATCTAGAGCAAGTGGGACAAGATGATGCTTACGCACTACCGTGGTCAGCATTCAAGCACTTGATGAACGAGAAGTACCGTCCCAGAACCGAGGTCAATAAGCTCAAGACAGAACTTAGAGGGTTACGAACCCAAGGATTTGATATTACCACGTATGAAAGACGATTCACAGAATTGTGCCTATTGTGTTCGGGAGCGTTCGAAGATGAGGAAGAGAAGATCGACGCGTTTGTGAAAGGATTACCGGAAAGAATCCAAGAAGATATAAGTTCACACGAGCCCGCCTCCATACAACATGCATGTAGAATGGCTCACAAACTAGTGAACCAGATTGAGGAAAGAATTAAAGAACAGGCTGCTGAAGAGGCCAATGTGAAGCAAGTCAAAAGAAAGTGGGAGGAAAACGGTGATAAGAATCACCAATACAACAACAATAGCAATTACAACAATAATCGCAACAACTATCCCAACAATCACAACATCAATCGCAACTACAACAAACAGCCCAACAACAACAACAACAACAACAACAACTACTACAACAATCATCCCAACAACAATAACAACCAAAACAACAAGAATAATCAGAAGCAGCTATGCCAAAGGTGTGAAAAGTATCACTCGGGGTTCTACACCAAATTTTGCAACAAGTGTAAAATAAATGGTCATAGCGCGGCGAAGTGTGAGGTCTACGGACCAGGGGTTAACAGAACGAAAGGAACAAATGGTGTCGGAACGAGTAATGGTGGAGCAAGTAGTGTCGGAGCAAGTTATGCCAATGTAGTTTGTTATAAATGTGGAAAACCGGGCCACATTATTAGAAATTTCCCGAACCAGGAGAACAAGAATGGACAAGGCCGCGGAAGAGTTTTCAATATTAATGCGACAGAGGCACAGGAAGACCCGGAGCTTGTTACAGGTACGTTTCTTATTGACAATAAATCTGCTTACGTTTTATTTGATTCGGGTGCGGATAGAAGCTATATGAGTAGAGATTTTTGTGCTAAATTAAGTTGTCCATTGACGCCGTTGGATAGTAAATTTTTACTCGAATTAGCAAACGGTAAATTAATTTCAGCAGATTATATATGCCGGAATCGAGAAATTAAACTGGGTTGCGAAATATTTAAGATTGATTTGATACCAGTAGAGTTAGGGAGTTTTGATGTAATAGTTGGCATGGACTGGCTGTAGAAGGTGAAAGCAGAGATCGTATGTTATAAAAATGCAATTCGCATTGTACGAGAAGAAGGAGAACCCTTAATGGTGTACGGAGAAAAGGGCAACACGAAGCTACATCTTATTAGTAATTTGAAGGCACAAAAACTAATAAGAAAAGGTTGCTATGCTGTTCTAGCACATGTCGAGAAAGTGCAAACTGAAGAAAAGAGCATCAATGATGTTTTTGTCACAAAAGAATTTCCCGATGTATTTCCGAAAGAATTACCGGGACTACCTCCACACCGATCCGTTGAATTTCAAATAGACCTTGTATCGGGAGCTGCACCAATAGCTTGTGCTCCATACAGACTCGCACGTATCGAAATGAAGGAACTTCAGAGCCAATTACAAGAACTTTTAGAGCGTGGTTTCATTCGACCAAGCACATCACCGTGGGGAGCTCCTGTTTTGTTTGTCAAGAAGAAAGATGGTACATTCAGGTTGTGTATTGACTACCGAGAGTTGAAAAAACTTACCATCAAGAACCGCTACCCACTATCGAGAATCGATGACTTATTTGATCAACTACAAGGCTCGTCTGTTTATTCAAAGATCGATTTACGTTCTGGATATCATCAAATGCGGGTGAAGGAGGATGATATTCCAAAGACTGCTTTTAGGACGCGTTACGGTCATTACGAGTTTATGGTTATGCCGTTTGGATTGACTAACGCACCAGCTGTGTTCATGGACCTCATGAACCGAGTGTGTGGGCCATATCTTGACAAGTTTGTCATTGTTTTCATCGATGACATACTTATTTACTCGAAGAATGATCAAGAGCACGAAGAACATTTGAGAAAAGTGCTAGAGTTGTTGAGAAAAGAAAAATTGTACGCTAAGTTTTCAAAGTGTGCATTTTGGTTGGAAGAAGTTCAATTCCTCGGTCACATAGTGAACAAAGAAGGTATTCAGGTGGATCCAGCAAAGATCGAAACCGTTGAAAAGTGGGAAACCCCGAAAACTCCGAAACACATACGCCAGTTTTTAGGACTAGCGGGTTACTACATAAGGTTCATCCAAGACTTTTCCAGAATAGCATAACCCTTGACTGCATTAACGCATAAAGGGAAGAAATTTGAATGGAAAGATGAACAAGAGAAAGCGTTTCAATTGTTAAAGAAAAAGTTAACTACGGCACCTATATTGTCATTACCTGAAGGGAATGATGATTTTGTGATATATTGTGACGCCTCAAAGCAAGGTCTCGGTTGTGTATTAATGCAACGAATGAAAGTAATTGCTTATGCGTCTAAACAATTGAAGATTCACGAACAGAATTATATGACGCATGATTTAGAATTAGGCGCGGTTGTTTTTGCATTAAAGACTTGGAGGCACTACTTATATGGGGTCAAAAGTATTATATATACCGACCACAAAAGTCTTCAATACATATTTAATCAGAAACAACTGAATATGAGGCAGCGTAGGTGGATTGAATTGTTGAATGATTACGACTTTGAGATTCGTTACCATCCGGGGAAGGCAAATGTGGTAGCCAACGCCTTGAGCAGGAAGGACAGATAACCCATTCGAGTAAAATCTATGAATATTATGATTCACAATAACCTTACTACTCAAATAAAGGAGGCACAACAAGGAGTTTTAAAAGGGGGAAATTTAAAGGATGAAATACCCAAAGGATCGGAGAAGCATCTTAATATTCGGGAAGATGGAACCCGATGTAGGGCTGAAAGGATTTGGGTACCAAAATTTGGAAATATGAGAGAAATGGTACTTAGAGAAGCTCATAAAACCAGATACTCAATACATCCTGGAACGGGGAAGATGTACAAGGATCTCAAGAAACATTTTTGGTGGCCGGGTATGAAAGCCGATGTTTCTAAATACGTAGGAGAATGTTTGAGGTGTTCTAAGGTCAAAGCTGAGCATCAGAAACCATCAGGTCTACTTCAACAACCCGAAATCCCGAAATGGAAATGGGAAAACATTACCATGGATTTCATCACTAAATTGCCAAGGACTGCAAGTGGTTTTGATACTATTTAGGTAATAGTTGATCGTCTCACCAAATCAGCACACTTCCTGTCAATAAGAGAAGATGACAAGATGGAGAAGTTAGCACGACTGTATTTGAAGGAAGTCATCTCCAGACATGGAATACCAATCTCTATTATCTCTAACAGGGATGGCAGATTTATTTCAAGATTCTGGCAGACATTACAGCAAGCATTAGGAACTCGTCTAGACATGAGTACTGACTATCATCCACAAACTGATAGGCAAAGTGAAAGGACGATACAAACGCTTGAAGACATGCTACGAGCATGTGTTATTGATTTTGGAAACAGTTGGGATCGACATCTACCGTTAGCAGAATTTTCCTACAACAACAGCTACCATTCAAGCATTGAGATGGCGCCATTTGAAGCACTTTATGGTAGAAAGTGCAGGTCTCCAATTTGTTGGAGTGAAGTGGGGGATAGACAAATTACGGGTTTGGAGATAATACAAGAAACTACTGAGAAGATCATCCAAATTCAACAACGGTTGAAAACTGCCCAAAGTCGACAAAAGAGCTACGCCGACATTAAAAGAAAAGATATAGAATTTGAAATTGGAGAGATGGTCATGCTTAAGGTTGCACCTTGGAAAGGTGTTGTTCGATTTGGTAAATGAGGGAAATTAAATCCAAGGTATATTGGACCATTCAAGATTATTGATCGTGTCGGACCAGTAGCTTACCGACTTGAGTTACCTCAATAACTCGCGGCTGTACATAACACTTTCCACGTCTCGAATTTGAAGAAATGTTTTGCTAAAGAAGATCTCACTATTCCGTTGGACGAAATCCAAATCAATGAAAAACTTCAATTCATTGAAGAACCCGTTGAAATAATGGATCGTGAGGTTAAGAGACTTAAACAAAACAAGATACCGATTGTTAAGGTTCGATGGAATACTTGTAGAGGACCCGAGTTCACCTGGGAATGAGAAGATCAGATGAAGAAGAAGTACCCGCACTTATTTCCAGAAGATGAGCCAACACCTCCAATCGCTTAAAATTTTGGGACGAAATTTATTTAACGGGTAGGTACTGTAGTGACCAGAACTTTTCCGAACCTTTCTATGATTATATGTTTAATGAAAACTATATTTACATGATTAAATGTTTCCAACATGTTAAGCAATCAAACTTGTTAAGACTTGGTTAATTGAAACGGAAATTTTATAAACGTCTGATTACCCAGTTTGACTAATGATTCACGAACGCTATAAGTTGTATATGACATGATGATACATAAATGAATAAATATATATGTTTAACATGATATAATGATCATCAAGTATCTCATTAAAAATAGTAACAATAAGTTATATACTTAAAAAGGAGACTATTGACGTATGAAACTCGAAACGATACATATAACGATTATCGTTATAACCACGTCTTACTAAATATATATGAAGCATATTAATACATTGTTATATTATATATAACATGATAATATGATAATTAAATATATCATTAAGTGTATTAACAGTAAACTACATAAGTAAAAACAAGACTACTAACTTAAGGATTTCGAAACGAGACATATATGTAACGATTATCGTTGTAACGACATTTAAATGTATATATCATATTAAGATATATTAATATATCACAGTATCATGATAATATAATAATTTAAAATCTCATTTGATATTATAAACATTGGGTTAACAACATTTAACAAGATCGTTAACCTAAAGGTTTCAAAACAACACTTACATGTAACGACTAACGATGACTTAACGACTCAGTTAAAATGTATATACATGTAGTGTTTTAATATGTATTCATACACTTTTGAAAGACTTTAAGACACTTATCAAAATACTTCTACTTAACAAAAATTCTTACAATTACATCCTCGTTCAGTTTCATAAACAATTCTACTCGTATGCACCCGTATTCGTACTCGTACAATACACAGCTTTTAGATGTATGTACTATTGGTATATACACTCCAATAATCAGCTATTAGCAGCCCATGTGAGTCACCTAACACATGTGGGAACCATCATTTGGCAACTACCATGAAATATCTCATAAAATTGCAAAAATATGAGTAATCATTCATGACTTATTTACATGAAAACAAAATTACATATCCTTTATATCTAATCCATACACCAACGACCAAAAACACCTACAAAAACTTTCATTCTTCAATTTTATTCATCTAATTGATCTCTCTCAAGTTCTATCTTCAAGTTCTAAGTGTTCTTCATAAATTCTACAAGTTCTAGTTTCATAAAATCAAGAATACTTCCAAGTTTGCTAGCTTACTTCCAATCTTGTAGAGTGATCATCCAACCTCAAGAAATCTTTCTTATTTACAGTAATATATCTTTCTAATACAAGGTAATACTCATATTCAAACTTTGATTCAATTTATATAACTATAACAATCTTATTTCGAGTGAAAATCTTACTTGAACTGTTTTCGTGTCATGATTCTGCTTCAAGAACTTTCAAGCCATCCAAGGATCCTTTGAAGCTAGATCCATTTTTCTCATTTCCAGTAGCTTTATCCAGAAAACTTTAGGTAGTAATGATGTTCATAACATCATTCGATTCATACATATAAAGCTATCTTATTCGAAGGTTTAAACTTGTAATCACTAGAACATAGTTTAGTTAATTCTAAACTTGTTCGCAAACAAAAGTTAATCCTTCTAAATTGACTTTTAAAATCAACTAAACACATATTCTATATCTATATGATATGCTAACTTAATGATTTAAAACCTTGAAACACAAAAAACACCGTAAAACCGGATTTACGCTGTCGTAGTAACACCGCGGGCTGTTTTGGGTTAGTTAATTAAAAACTATGATAAACTTTGATTTAAAAGTTGTTCTTCTGGGAAAATGATTTTTCTTATGAACATGAAACTATATCCAAAAATCATGGTTAAACTCAAAGTGGAAGTATGTTTTCTAAAATGGTCATCTAGACGTCGTTCTTTCGACTGATATGACTACCTTTACAAAAATGACTTGTAACTTATATTTCCAACAATAAACCTATACTTTTTCTGTTTAGATTCATAAAATAGAGGTCAATATGAAATCATAGCAATTTGATTCACTCAAAACGGATTTAAAATGAAGAAGTTATGAGTAAAACAAGATTGGATAATTTTTCTTGTTGTAGCAACGTGAAAAATGGTAACAAATCTATATTAATCATATCCTAGCTAAATTATATTGTATTATACATGTATTCTAATATATTATGTAATCTTGGGATACCATAGACACGTATGCAAATGTTTTGACATATCATATCGACCCATGTGTATATATTATTTGGAACAACCATAGACACTCTATATGCAGTAATGTGGGAGTTAGCTATACAGGGTTGAGGTTGATTCCAAAAATATATATACTTTGAGTTGTGACCTAGCTTGAGACGTGTATACACTGGGTTGTGGATTGATTCAAGATAATATATATCAATTTTTTTCTGTACATCTAACGTTGGACAACTAGTTGTAGGTTACTAACGAGGACAGCTGAGTTAATAAACTTAAAAAATCAAAATGTATTAAAAGTGTTGTAAATATATTTTGAATATACTTTGATATATATGTACATATTTTTTATAGGTTCGTGAATCGACCAGTGGCCAAGTCTTACTTCCCGACGAAGTAAAAATCTGTGAAAGTGAGTTGTAGTCCCACTTTTAAAATCTAATATTTTTGGGATGAGAATAAATGCAGATTTTATAAATGATTTACAAAATAGACACAAGTACGTGAAACTACATTCTATGGTTGAATTATCAAAATCGAATATGCCCCTTTTTATTAAGTCTGGTAATCTAAGAATTAGGGAACAGACACCCTAATTGACGCGAATCCTAAAGATAGATCTATTGGGCCTAACAAACCCCATCCAACGTAACGGATGCTTTAGTACTTCGAAATTTATATCATATCCGAAGGGTGTTTCGGAATGATGGGGATATTCTTATATATGCATCTTGTTAATGTCGGTTACCAGGTGTTCACCATATGAATGAATTTTATCTCTATGTATGGGATGTATATTGAAATATGAAATCTTGTGGTCTATTATTATGATTTGATAATATATAGGTTAAACATATACCTCACCAACATTTTTGTTGACGTTTTAAGCATGTTTATTCTCAGGTGATTATTAAGAGCTTCCGCTGTTGCATACTAAAATAAGGACAAGATTTGGAGTCCATGCTTGTATGATATTATGTAAAAACTGCATTCAAGAAACTTATTTTTGATGTAATATATTCTTATTGTAAACCATTATGTAATGGTCGTGTGTAAACGGTATATTTTAGATTATCATTATTTGATAATCTACGTAATGATTTTTAAAACTTTATAGATAAAATAAAGGTTATGGTTGTTTTAAAAATGAATGCAGTCTTTGAAAAACGTCTCATATAGAGGTCAAAACCTCGCGACGAAATCAATTAATATGGAACGTTTATAATCAATATAAAAGGGACATTTCATCGGGAGTTGAACAAAGTGACGATCAAGAATCGCTATCCATTACCTAGGATTGACGATTTGTTTGACCAACTCCAAGGTGCAACGTATTTTTCTAAGATTGACTTACGGTCCGGCTATCATCAAGTGCGGGTCCGTGAGGAAGACATAGAGAAAACGGCTTTTCGATCGCGTTATAGGCATTTTGAGTTTGTAGTTATGCCATTTGGTCTTACGAATGCACCGGCGGCATTCATGGATCTAATGAACCGAGTATGCCAACCTATGTTGGACAAGTCAGTAATTGTGTTCATCGATGACATACTTGTTTATTCTAAGAGTATGAAGGAACATGAGCACCATTTGCGTGAAGTGTTGAAGACATTGCGGAAGGAGAAGTTGTATGCAAAATTTCTCCAAATGTGAATTTTGGCTGAGGGAAGTTCAATTCCTTGGCCATATTGTGAATCGAGAAGGAATTCAAGTGGACCCGGTGAAGATAGAAACGGTGAAGAGTTGGGGATGACCGACTACGCCTACAGAAATCCGAAGTTTTCTCGGATTGGCCGGTTATTATCGTCGGTTAATCCAAGACTTTTCTAAGATTGCTTCTCCTTTGACTAAATTGACGAGGAAGAACGTAAGGTTCAATTGGGAGAACGAGCAAGAAATCGCTTTTCAATTGTTAAAAGAGAAATTGTGTCAAGCTCCGGTTTTAGTGTTGCCAGAAGGGGTAGAAGACATGACGGTTTATTGTGATGCTTCTTTAAATGGGCTCGGGTGTGTTTTGATGCAAAGAGGTAAAGTCATCGCTTACGCCTCTCGACAATTAAAGGAACACGAAAAGAGATACCCGACTCACGATCTTGAGTTGGCGGCGGTGGTTCATGCGTTGAAAATTTGGCGCCACTACTTGTATGATGTCAAGTGTATGATTTATTCGGACCTTAAGAGTTTGAAATATCTCTTTACTCAACGAGATTTGAATTATCGTCAACGTAGGTGGATGGATGTGGTAAAGGATTATGATTATGAGATACTCTACCATCCGGGAAAGGCGAACGTGGTCGCGGATGCGTTGAGTCTAAAGAGTCAACATCCGACGATACGAGTAGGATCGTTACGCATGATTATTACTAACGATTTCCTTGTAAAGCTTGGTGAGATTCAAATAGAAGCGTATGTTCACAACAAGCATGAAGAGCGGATTGTGGGGCAAACGGAGTTCATTACTATGGGCTCGCATGGTTTGTTGTCATTTCAAGGAAGAGTGTGGGTACCTAAAATGGGTGGTAACCGACAAGTGCTACTAGAAGAAGCACATAAGTCAAGGTATTCCATTCATCCGGGTGCAACAAAGATGTACTATGACTTGAAGAAAGATTATTGGTGGCCTTGTATGAAACGTGATGTGGTTAAGTATGTTGAACAATGCGTCACGTGTTTGTAGGTTAAAGCTGAACACCAAAAGCCGTACGGTAAGTTACAACCCTTGGAAGTCCCGAAATGGAAATGGGAGCACATTACCATGGACTTCATTACTAAGTTACCGAAGACGGCGAGAACCCAATATGATACGATTTGGGTGATAGTTGATCGATTGACAAAAAGTGCTTTGTTTCTTCCCATTCGGGAAACGATATCATCGGAGACTTTATCCAAGTTGTTTATCAAGGAGGTGATATCGAGACATGGGGTTCCCATATCTATTGTTTCGGATCGAGATACTCGTTTTACGTCCCGGTTTTGGAACAAGTTTCATGAAGATATGGGTACTCAATTGAAAATGAGCAAGGCGTATCATCCTCAAACGGACGGTCAAACCGAGCGTACAAACCAAACGTTAGAGGATATGTTAAGGGCGTGTATTATTGATTTTGGTGGAAGTTGGGATGAGCACTTACCTTTGGTGAAATTCTCATATAACAATAGTTACCACACTAGTATTGGAATGCCACCTTATGAGATGCTCTATGGGCGTAGGTGTCGAACTCCCATTTGTTGGGGAGAAGTGGGTTAACGAGAAATCGGAAGTTCTGATTTGGTTTTGGAGACAAATAGTAAAATTGGGATGATTCGGGCTCGACTTAAAGCGGCGCAAGATAGATAAAAGTCTTATGCCGATAAAGGTAGGAGAACGATAGAGTTTCAAGAAGGTGACATGGTGATGCTTAAGGTTTCTCCATGGAAGGGTGTTATTCGGTTTCGAAAGCGAGGAAAGTTAGCTCCTCGGTTTATTGGTCCTTTCAAGGTTTTGGCACTTGTTGGTGAGGTTGCTTATCGACTAGAGTTACCCGAAGAACTTGCGGGAATCCATAACACGTTTCATGTTTCCCATCTTCGTAAGTGTCTTGTGGATGACTCGACTTGGGTGCCTTTAGATGAGATTACGTTCAATAACAAGCTAGAGTATGTGGAAGAACCGGTTGCAATCTTTGATGAGAAGGTTAAGATGTTGCAAAACAAGGAAATTAGAACTTTCAAGGTGTAATGGCGACATCGAAAGGGTTCCGAGTTTACATGGGAATCCGAAGAGTTTGTCTTGGTCTATCTTCCGGCTTGTCATGCGGCTTGGATCGTGAGGACGCGCTCCAATTCAAGTGGGGGAGAGTTGTAACTGTTGGGATTTAACAAGTTTCAAAAGTCTTAAAACCTTTTAAGAATCATTATAATCGGAAGCGTGAAATTATCAAGTTTTACTTGTTAAACTTTAACCAATTTAAAGCTAAATCCCATGGATCAAGTTGTGAACATTATGCTTACATATTAAGAAGAGAAGGAAGAGTGTTTTATACCTCCTTAAACTAAGTTTAAGGGCTGTTTTGATGCAAGAAGAAGATGAAGAAATAATGCTTCAACACACCCTTGAGTTGGTTGAACCTTTAAGCCTTTATAACCTTGCTATCCAAGCTTGAAACCACTTCTTTTGCACTTGAATAAACCAATCAGCAGCAACACTGATTTGAGCAGAAAGTTGATGAACTTATTGATGAACTAAGCCTCTAACTTGAAGCCTCAAGTGTTGCATACCCCAAGCCTTATGTGCACCAACACCACCTTTACTTTGGTTAGGATTTTGACACTTAATGAACTAGATTACCAAGCTCAAAACCCTCTCCCTTTTGATAATAATTTCGGCCAGCAGCTGTATGAAATGAGTGAGAGGGTTTTTTTTGCTTCTTGGTTGAATACTTGAGTCAAATTACTTGGTATATGAACTCTAGCATGCACTTGATAAATGTGTGTTCTTGAAAGTAAACAAAAGCAAGTATGGGAGACTCCTTGGTTGAAACAAAACCGTCCCCCATCCCCTTTTTATAACAAGATTGTTATTTTTTTATATCTTGTATAAAATACCTTTGTATTTATATAAAAATTGTTATATAAAATTTGTAATTGCTAAGTTACTTGCATTTTACAAACCAATTTATAAAATATTACACAACATAATTATTTAAACCTATAAATAATTAAATATAAATTATCCAAGTAATTTATCTCAAGTGGTTATATTTTAGAAAACCCATTTTCTAAAATCCATGTGTCGCGTATTTATTTAACGAACCTATCGTTAAGATTAAATACTTATAAGGTGTTGGTAAGCTTGTTATTGGGTATGACCCGACTTGGATCATAACATAGTGGCCACGTTAATTTAATATGTCTCTCGGGCATATGAAATACCTACAATCTCCCACTTGCACGAGAAACATAAGAAATTAATGCAAGTGATGGATACCACCTAACGACCGTCCATCACCCCAAATATGTTATGACTTTGTGCCATTCAATAACATCATCCCTTTCGAGTTTCCATCTCGAATATGAATAGGTGAATCTTTCATTATATCCTTTCATCCTAGATGTCATGTTAAATCCAAGAGATACAGAGTGATCACTCTCTTATAGATTTAACTTTATCAGGCCTTAGACATCTGACTCTCAACGAATAAGAGGGACAAATTCCATCTTGACTACATACGTCCTAGATACACACTTTGTATTATACCTGAGCTCTTCCTTATGTACTACCATATCTCAGAATAGCGAAGGAAAGAATCAAGGCACAATACTTGGTAAATATCTGAACCCAATATGTATCTCAGGTCAGAGGATACAATGATATTCACCTTTACTCAAGATTACATGTGATCAACCACAAAGGCTCCATTTAGTAAATCTTGAGAGCGGGTCTTCCAATATTTGTTTCCCACAAATATCTATGAACCTTGGTTGCAACCCTGCCTCACATTCATCCCGTGAATGTATACCAATCCAAGTTCATAATAGTCTAAACCTCACACTTGTTCCCACAAATGTGATCGACTACGGAATTTAGAATAATTACTTATTCATGGATAAAATATGCAAAATAGGAACATAACTCAAAATAAATTAATGCCATAATTATATTAATGAGTTTGAACAATATCGTTCCGTTACAATACTTAAAACAGATCATGACCAATCACTAGAATATCGAAGCCCTAATGCACAAACATGTCCTGTATGTTTTGATCCATGTAAGAGCTTCGTGAGTGGATCCGCTATGTTAAGATCTGTGTGAACTTTGCGAATACATATCTTTCCTTTTTCAACTTCATCCCTTATGTAGTTGAATCTCCGCTCAATGTGACGGGTCTTTTGGTGAGCACGAGGTTCCTTGATTTGAGCAATCGCACCCTCGTTATCACAAAAGATCTCAAGAGGGTCCTGAATGGAAGGGACTACTCCTAAGTCGTCGATGAATTTCTTCATCCATGCAGCTTCCTGAGCTGCCAATGAGGCGGCGATGTACTCCGATTCTGTAGTGGATAAAGCAACAACATCCTGTTTTGAACTCTTCCAAGAGACCGCACCTCCATTTAACGTGAAGACATAACCGGACTGTGACCGAGAATCATCTCGATCAGTTTGGAAACTCGCGTCCACGTAACCTTTTACAGCGAGTTCTTCCTCACCAGACCCATATATTAGAAACATATCCTTAGTCCTCCTAAGGTATTTCAATATACTTTTGACAGCAATCCAATGACTGTTTCCTGGGTTATTCTGGTATCTACTTGTCAAGCTAAGAGCGCATGACACATCCGGTCTAGTGCATATCATTGCATACATGATTGACCCAATAGCAGATGCATATGGGACATTCTTCATTCTTTCTTGTTCATCTTTCGTGGTGGGGCACTGAGATGAACTAAGGAACGTTCCCTTTTGAATAGGTACCAAACCTTTCTTAGAGTTCTCCATCTTGAACCTTTTCAAGATCTTTTCAATGTATGCACTTTGATTTAAACCTATCAGTTTCTTGGATCTATCCCTGTAGATCCCAATCCCCAAAACGTATTGTGCTTCTCCAAGATCCTTAATGGAGAAGCATTTGCTTAACCAAGTTTTAACACCTTGCATTTCCGGAATATCATTTCCAAATAACAATATATCATCCACATATAGTACAAGGAACATGATAGTGCTCCCACTAGCTTTCTTGTATACACAAGCTTCATCACCATTTTTAATGAAGCCAAATTTCTTGGCCTCCTCATTAAAACGATGATTCCACATTCTAGATGCTTGTTTCAATCCGTATATTGACTTCTTTAACTTGCATACCTTTTTAGGATATTTCGGATCAACAAAACCCTCAGGCTGAACCATATAGACATCTTCCTCAAGATGTCCGTTTAGGAAAGCGGTCTTGACATCCATCTGCCATATTTCATAATCATAATGAGCAGCAATGGCAAGTAATATCCTAATAGACTTTAGCATCACCACAGGTGAAAAAGTTTCATCATAGTCAACCCCTTGAGTTTGAGTGAAACCTTTTGCTACAAGTCTAGCTTTATATGTATCCAAGTTTCCATGTATGTCGGTTTTCATTTTGAACAGCCATTTACAATCAACTAGCCTAGAGCCAGGAGGTTGCACAACAAGTTCCCAAACTTGGTTGTCATACATGGATTGCATCTCAGCATTCATGGCTTCCTGCCATTTATCTTTATCAATCCTTGATAAAGAATCTTGGTAGTTTATTGGTTCATCCAAATCAACCACATAGCAACCATCCATGAGAAACCCATATCTCTCAGGAGGATTACTAATCCTACCAGATCTGCGAACGTCTTGTGTATTTTGATCATCCATCTGATCACTCTCAACATTTTCATGTTGAGTGCTAGTGTCAGCCAATCGTGTATCATCTACTTGATCTTGAACCTCTTCAAGATCTATCTTCCTTTCACTTTTGCCTTCCATTAGGAACTTAGTTTCAAGGAATTCAGCCTTCCGAGCAACAAATACATTCTGCTCGGAAGGATCATAGAAATAGTATCCCATATCATCCTTGGGATATCCTATGAAGATACACTTCGTGGATCGAGCATTCAACTTATTAGGGACGTAACGCTTAGGGTAAGCTTCACATCCCCATACCTTTAAGTATGATAGAGATGGAGGTTTTCCAAACCACATCTCATGAGGTGTTCGTTCCACTTTCTTGGTTGGGGCCATATCTAAAATACGAGCCGCGGAGCATAGACAATAACCCCAAAATGATAGAGGTAACAAGCTTCTAGCCATCATAGATCGAACTATATCCATTAGGGTTCGGTTCCTCCTTTCGGAAACTCCATTCAGTTGGGGTGTTCCAGGAGGAGTGAGTTGTGAGATAATCCCACAACTTCTAAGATGATCTTGGAAAGAATCACTTAGGTATTCACCTCCTCTATCGGTACGAAGTACCTTGATTGTCTTATTGAGTTGATTTTGTACTTCATTTTGATACTCTTTGAATGCTTCAAAAGTTTCGTCCTTATGTTTTAACAAGTAGACATATCCGAAACGGCTGAAGTCATCAATGAAAGTAACGAAGTATCTTTCACCATTCCTAGTTATGGGCTTAAAGGGTCCACATACATCCAAATGTATTAATCCCAATAAGTCCTTAGCCCTTTCATAGGTCCCTTTGAAAGGTGCTTTAGTCATTTTGCCTTGTAAACAAGATTCACATACATCAAATGATTCTAGTTCATTTGATTTCAAAAGGCCATTCTTTTGGAGTGTATGCATTCGATTCTTGTTTATGTGACCAAGGCGACAATGCCATAAGTAGGAATCACTCAAATCCCTTTTGAGTTTCTTGGTGCTAGTATGGTATATTGAGCTACTAGACGATGTGTCATCGTGAACCAATTCATAAATTCCATTTGAAGGCGAAGCCTTAAAATAAAATACATTATCTAAATAAACGTGGATATCATCATTAACAAAATTAAGATAAAAACCACATTGTTTTAAACAGGAAACTGAAATAATGTTTCGACATAAATCCGGTGCATACAAAACATTGTTCAAAATAAGTTCCAAACCACTTGGAAGCTTTAATACAAAGTCTCCTTGAGCCTTCACTTGCACTTTGGCTCCATTACCCATATAGAGACTTGATGTTCCCGTTTGCTTGCTACTTCTTTTGAACCCCTGCAAAGAATTGCAAATGTGAGTTCCACATCCAGTGTCTAATACCCATGTATTAGAAGAAGTAATACTAAGCTCTATATATACCATATATATGTTACCTGAGGATTGCCTTGCATCCCTCTTTTCCTTCAACTCCTTAAGGTAGACTGGGCAATTGCGTTTCCAGTGACCCATTTCACCGCAACCGAAGCACGGGTCTTCCGTGGGGTTTGCTTGTCCGGCAACCTTTTGCTTCTTGTTCTTGTTTTTGGTTGGGGTAACCATCCTCCCCTTTCCCTTGCCTTGATGGGCGGGTCCTTTCCTCTTAGCCGCCTTTGGCTTAGAGGTGTTGTTACCTTTGGACCCACCATCATTGATCATTAGCACGGGTGAAGCCCTCTTACCCATGCTAGTTTCCGCCGTCCTTAACATGCCATGAAGTTCACCAATGGTCTTATCCATCCCATTCATATTGTAATTAATTACAAATTAGTCAAACCTCTTTGACAGGGAGTTTAGGATAAGATCAGTGGCTAGTTCATTAGATATGTTGAGATTAAGATGGTTTGCGCGATCAATAAGGCTTTTCATTTTGAGGACATAAGAGGATACGGATTGGGTGTCATCCATACGACATGCATGTAACGCTCGAACCGTTTCGAAGCGCTCGACACGTGCTTGTTGAAGGAACATCTCCTTCAATTGCGTAATCATGTCATATGCACTATGATGTTCGAAATCCTTTTGGAGTTCTGGTATCATAGTCCCAAGCATTAGGCAAGCGACTTGCACCGAATCGGCGCAATACTTATCCCAATAAGTCATGCCTTCCGTATCATCCTCGTCGGGTTGATCGGGAATGGGGTCTTCCAACACATACGCCTTATCCTCAAGTTTGAGGACAATTCTAAGATTGCGGAACCAATCCATAAAGTTCGTATGGTTGAGTTTGTCTTTCTCGAGGAGAGACCTTAATGATAGGTTGTTCAAGTTAATAGGTGCGTTTGGAATGTTGTTGTTATTATTGGCGGCCATCTACAAAATTAACAAAGTTCGTTTAAGTATCGATTTTAATTTAACATTCAATACCCTTTAAATCAAATTGAATTATTAAATTCTAGAATCCAACGGTAAACCAAATTTCGGTTAGGTGACCTTTATCCCGCAATTTGATTTAGCTAGGTAGTCAATAAATGACAATTGCAATCCATTTGCAACTTCTAGAGTATGGGATCATGCAATCCTTTTGCATGGAATATTTATCCCATCAACGCCTATTTGTTCCTCATGCTTCGGTGACCCTAAGTTCATGATTCCCAAATCAAGTCGTCCTATTTGTATAGACTTGTAAATTTAACATACAAATGGTTAGGTGACCTTTATCCCACAAGCATGCGAAATTTACCTTAATCATATTAGTTTGCTCATAACGGTTAGGTGACCTTTATCCCATCATGAGTTCCCTAATACTTTTAAGTGTCACACAATAGGATGGCGTTAAACTTGTTTACCTTGTTTGTAAAAGGGATTTTAAGTTTTCGTTAATTTTAGTTTGAGAAAAACTTTTATGCCATACACCAACATGCATTTAGTGTATGGTACTTATGAAAAACCAATTTCATGTCTTGTAATTGAGCCAATTACTTGATATAAACCATTTTATATACGTTATCCTTTTCTTGTTCTTAATAACCATTTATTAAGGTTTTTGGTTGCCTTTTTCAATTTAACCATTTAAATTGCCGTTTTGCATGTCGTTTATACGTCTAATTTAACCAATTAAATTTTCGTTATGTTTGTTGTTAATTTGTGTGATTAATTGTTGCAATCAAACATACAATCCATAAACATACAAACAACCACACATGCAAAATAAGTATGTTCACAATCTAGCCATTTAGGTGGACATTTGTTTAGCCGAAAACAAATGTCACCGGGTAAGGGTTTTCAACACAGAGCAAGAGATTTCCAATCTCCCACTTAACCTTGCATCCAAATGCTACTTGTGTTCTTCAAGTCTTCATTCATCATCTTGTATCTTCATTTTACAAAATATGTATCCTAATACATTTTTCTAGAAAATGAAAATACAACCTAATCTATTTTACATACCAAATATAAAATAAAATTACATAGCCTTAAGAATGAATTATTATATACCAATTGAACAAATATTACATGCCATTGAATAATTATAATTACAAACCAAATGAATCATAAATCAACCAAATATAGCATGCAATCAACACACGGTCAAGGCTAGGATTGTGAACATCAACATGCAACCAATTGTGACCAAAATGCAAGAGCCCAAACCCAATTTTGGAGCCCTAACAATTCGGCATTCATCAAACACCCTCCCAAAACCTATGATTTTTGCATTCTTCTTTCATGCATGTACTTAGAATGCAAAGTTGATGGGTTTTAAAACAACAATTCGAAGCATATTTCAACAACTTCGGCTCTAGATACCATTGTTGGGATTTAACAAGTTTCAAAAGTCTTAAAACCTTTTAAGAATCATTATAATCGGAAGCGTGAAATTATCAAGTTTTACTTGTTAAACTTTAACCAATTTAAAGCTAAATCCCATGGATCAAGTTGTGAACATTATGCTTACATATTAACAAGAGAAGGAAGAGTGTTTTATACCTCCTTAAACTAAGTTTAAGGGCTGTTTTGATGCAAGAAGAAGATGAAGAAATAATGCTTCAACACACCCTTGAGTTGGTTGAACCTTTAAGCCTTTATAACCTTGCTATCCAAGCTTGAAACCACTTCTTTTGTACTTGAATAAACCAATCAGCAGCAACACTAATTTGAGCAGAAAGTTGATGAACTTATTGATGAACTAAGCCTCTAACTTGAAGCCTCAAGTGTTGCATACCCCAAGCCTTTTGTGCACCAACACCACCTTTACTTTGGTTAGGATTTTGACACTTAATGAACTAGATTACCAAGCTCAAAACCCTCTCCCTTTTGATAATAATTTCGGCCAGCAGCTGTATGAAATGAGTGAGAGGGTTTTTTTTGCTTCTTGGTTGAATAGTTGAGTCAAATTACTTGGTATATGAACTCTAGCATGCACTTGATAAATGTGTGTTCTTGAAAGTAAACAAAAGCAAGTATGGGAGACTCCTTGGTTGAAACAAAACCGTCCCCCATCCCCTTTTTATAACAAGATTGTTATTTTTTTATATCTTGTATAAAATACCTTTGTATTTATATAAAACTTGTTATATAAAATTTGTAATTGCTAAGTTACTTGCATTTTACAAACCAATTTATAAAATATTACACAACATAATTATTTAAACCTATAAATAATTAAATATAAATTATCCAAGTAATTTATCTCAAGTGGTTATATTTTAGAAAACCCATTTTCTAAAATCCATGTGTCGCGTATTTATTTAACGAACCTATCGTTAAGATTAAATACTTATAAGGTGTTGGTAAGCTTGTTATTGGGTAAGACCCGACTTGGATCATAACATAGTGGCCACGTTAATTTAATATGTCTCTCGGGCATATGAAATACCTACAGTAACATCCCGTTTTTCCTGTACATATTGAAAGGTACATACTTAATCATTTGTACGTTTATAATTCGTTAGCTTATGCATAAATGTATGAATATAAGTATAGATAGATATATATGTATACTTGATAATGTGTGCATATGTAAGTCTATATGTGGGGTTTGATAGCGTTTAGTCTTGTTAGACTGTTGTGGAAGGCTAGGTGAATATAGGATGCGGGTTTGGAATGTACAAATTGAATAAAGTAGAAATTTGGTTAAGTTGGTCGAAGTGTCCAGTTCCAGCCTTAGGCCGAGCCGCGACCAACTGGTCCACGCCGCGGCATAGCAAGCAAACCAGGAACAGAAGTCGTGTTAAGAGTGGTCGATTTTTATGTTGTTCGTCGCGCCGCGACGATTTAAGCCGCGCCGCGGCAATACTGCAGGACAGGTTCCGAACTTAGATCTTTTTAAGAGATTTGAAGGGCAATTTCGTAATTTGACATCTAGATCAGTTTGGAGCATTAAATCTGCATCACTAGTTCAATTAATTCATTTTCTTTTATCTTTTCTTTCATTTTCTCTCCCAAAAAACTCCACACCCATTTAGATTGAAAGTGAGATTTGAGAGTGAAGGATTGAGGGTTGATCTTTGGAGCAAGAATTAAAGTTGTTCCTTGTATCTCTAGCTATGCGTTGATAGTCTCGGTAAGTTCTAACTCTAAGTTTTGAGTTTTAATTAGTTAATGGCTAGGGTTTTGGTTACTAGAGACTTGTTTGACCCATTTGAGGGTAAAATGGGCGAATTTGGGTTATGTGGTTGTAATGAAACCCTAATAGCCACAATAGGGTTTGGTCTAATGAAAATAGGATTTGTAAGTGTTGAAGGTGTTGTTAAGCATTAAACACTTTTTAAAATGTTGTTGAAATGGTAAATAGGTCATGTTTGACAAGTTTGGTAGTGTAAGAGTTAAAATGGGTTAAAAAGAGTAATGTTGACCTAGTTTGGGTGAATTGGGTATGAATTACCCAAAGTTGGTGCTAGTTGAAGTTACTAGACTTTAATTCACTAGCTTTAGTGATTAAAGTCGAGTCTTGGCCATTAAAGGGGCGGTTGTGGTGTGTTTGAGTCATTTAATGCGAGTTGGGTCATTAAATGCTCAAGTAGAGGTAATGTGGTTAATTCCACTAGCTGTGTAATTGAATGTGTACTTATGTATTAGGTACTTTGCTTTGAAGCTTGGAAGTGCATAATCATCACCGAAGTGCTAAGGTGAGTGGAATAATTATATGCGTGCATATATGAAGTATTTATTTCTGTAGTTGAGTTGTGAAGTGTCGATGTGTTAAGACAGCACCTCTCACGTGGCGAGTGAAGTGTCGAAGTGTTAAGACACCACTCAGGAGTGAAGCATCGATGTGTTAAGATGCCACTTCGAAAGATGTAACGAGTGAACTGTCGATGTGCTAAGACACCACTCGGGGTGAAGTGTCGAAGTGTTAAGGCACCACCCGGGGTGAAGTATCGAGGTGTTAATGATAATGCTAAAAACGAACATATATTTCATAGCATTATTCCTCAAGAAAGACAAGCTTTTAGTTGCAATTGTTCTATTTACAAGTGATATTCGTTTAAATAATAAAAGGTGAAGACAAAAGACAGATTCGACGATTTGAAGACGCAAACGACCAGAAAGCTCAAAAGAACAAAAGACAATCAAAAAGGTTCCAATTATTGATAAGAAACGTCTCAAAATCACAAGAGTACAAGATTCAAAACGCAAAGTACAAGATATTAAATTGTACGCGAGGACGTTCGAAAATCCGGAACCGGGACCAGAGTCAATTCTTAACGCTCGACGCAACGGACTAAAAATTACAAGTTAACTATATATATAAATATAATATAATATATAATTAATTATATTAATTATATATATATTATATATATATAATAAAAACCGTCGGCAGCCAGAAACTCCAAGGGTGTGAAATGAAAATACCTCTCCGCGACTCGCGGAGTTTAAAGGGGTTTTTGCCGCGAGTCGCGGAGCCCCAAAATTCATTTCTGGCTATAAAGCCAACCGAATTCTGATCGAATTTTACATCTTATTTTCTCAATCTCTCTCAATATATACGTAATATATTTATATTTATAATTTATATTTTAATTTTAATTATAATTCTAATAATAAGGGTATGTTAGCGAATGTTGTAAGGGTGTAAGTCGAAATTCTGTCCGTGTAACGCTACGCTATTTTTAATCATTGTAAGTTATGTTCAACCTTTTTATATTAATGTCTCGTAGCTAAGTTATTATTATGCTTATTTAAAACGAAGTAATCATGATGTTGGGCTAATTACTAAAATTGGGTAATTGGGCTTTGTACCATAATTGGGGTTTGAACAAAAGAACGACACTTGTGGAAACTAGACTATGGGCTATTAATGGGCTTTATATTTGTTTAACTAAATGAAAGTTTGTTAATGTTAATATAAAGATTTACAATTGGGCGTCCCTATAAATTACCATATACACTCGATCGGACACGATGGGCGGGGTATTTATATGTACGAATAATCGTTCATTTAACCGGACACGGGAATGGATTAATAGCCACTAGAATAATTAAAACAGGGGTGAAATTACATTCAAGGGTAATTGGTGTAATTGTTAACAAAGTAGTAAAACCTTGGTTTACACGCAGTCGATAACCTGGTGTATTCATTAAACAAAGTATTAAAACCTTGTTACAATTCGAATCCCCAATTAGTTGGAATATTTATCGTCGGGTATAATAATAATTTGACAAGGACACTTGCAATTTATATTTATGACTGATGGACTGTTATGGACAAAAACCAGACGGACATATTGAATAATCCAGGACAAAGGACAATTAACCCAAGGGCATAAAACTAAAATCAACACGTCAAACATCATGATTACGGAAGTTTAAATAAGCATAATTCTTTTATTTCATATTTAATTTCCTTTATTTTATATTTAATTGCACTTCTAATTATCGCACTTTTATTTATTGTTATTTTATTTTATCGCACTTTTAATTATCGTACTTTTTAATTATCGCAATTTTATTTTATCGCATTTTTATTATTCGAAATTTCATTATCGTTATTTACTTTACGCTTTAATTTAAGTCTTGTATTTATTTTATATTTTACATTAGGTTTTAACTGCGACTAAAGTTTTAAAATCGACAAACCGGTCATTAAACGGTAAAAACCCCCCTTTATAATAATAATATTACCTATATATATATATTTGTATTTTTATAAAAGTAAACTAATATAGCGTTGAGCTTTGTTTAAAGATTTCCCTGTGGAACGAACCGGACTTACTAAAAACTACACTACTGTACGATTAGGTACACTGCCTATAAGTGTTGTAGCAAGGTTTAAGTATATCCATTCTATAAATAAATAAATATCTTGTGTAAAATTGTATCGTATTTAATAGTATTTTCTGCGTAAAATATAAGCTATTTTATATACACCTCGTTCGACATCAAGTAATTTTTGGCGCCGCTGCCGGGGAACATCTTAAAAGCCGGAAGCGCAACGCTAATAGAAAAAAAAAAAGATTTTTTTTTTAGTTTAATTTTATTAAAATTCGTTTTTGTAAAAATACGTTTTAATTATTGAAAAATATAAAAAGAAAAACAAAAATATAAGTATTTTTAGGATTTTGTTAAATATTTAAGTTTTATAAGTTTCTTTATCTTTATTTTAATTTATAAAAATATAAATTTTATTAAAAATCGTTTATTTAAACTAAAAACAGAAAAAAGAAAATAAAAAAAAAAAAAAATAAAGAAAAACGCGTAAAAAAGTGAAACCTGTCAACTGTTTTTCTGAACCCCGCGACTCGCGGGGTTTTCCTCTTTATTCACCGCAACTCGCGGAGGTCCTCTGACACTCGGACAAAAACCCTAATCACGGGTTATTATTTATTATTATTATTATTATTATTAAAACCTAATTACTATTATTATTATTATTAGATTTAATTTTACTTTTTATTTAATTTGTTGTATTTTGTTAAATTAGTTTTAATAAATTATAAAATTAGTAGTTTTATTAAATAAATAATATAAAATAATATTTTTTGTACTTTTTACAACTTTTTATATATTTTTATATTTTGTACCTTTTTAATCGTTGTAGCGTAATATTTGTATTTTTTAGCTCATAATTAATTTTAAACTTAGTTTTAGCTATAGTTATTTTTACTCCTAGATTTTTAGGCTTTGCCGTAGAATTCCTTAAGTGCTTTTTCTTTAGACTAAGAATTAGGTGCTTTAGAATTTTGCGACGCCTTTTTAAGTTTTAGTTTCTTTTTAAGTTATTTCCATTTGGGATTTAGTTTTTCTTGTAAGCTTTAATATTTTTAGAGACCTTTTACTATGTACCAATTATCATTCCAATTAGTAATTTCAATTTGCGATTATAATTTTAAGTTAGTTGTAGTAATAAGGATAAATTAGTTAAGTATTTTTAAGTTTTTATAAGTTTCTTTTATTTTTCCGTCACCTTTTATTTTTCAACCATTTTTCTTTTTCGACCTTTTTCGACGCGCAATCTTTTTCTCTCTTATTTCTCGCCATTCTAGTTTTTAGGACTTAGAATTTTTTCTACTTCTTATCTAAATTTCTTAAAATTACGAAAATTTATTTTGAGTGGTTAAATTAATAGACATCAAAATTTTCTGGTTCGTAGTAATAGTTGGATTTGTACGTGGACCGGGTTATTGGAGCCAAACAGTCCTCAATTATATTGAGACCAAACGAATCCTGCCCCTCTGCTGCATCTTTTGGCTATTCGAAACGTGGGCAAAATCAGAAAAGTCTATTGATTGGATAACTTATTATAATTTTTCTTTCCTTTTAAAAAACTAATAGGATATTCTGTGAATGCACCGAGCAAGACGTTCATCACCTTTAATACGTTCACCACCTGTAACTCGATCAAGACATCGTTTAACAAATATAACCGCCGTTGATTTTTCTTTAGAATCGTCATCCAGTCGACCAAGTACTTCAGTTCAAATTTCCGATAATCCAGTTTTTGAAACAAACCTCACAATTGAGAATCCAGAAAATATTCAGGAACGGTTCATAGATCCTGAACCATTAAACTTTCCTCCGGAACCACCAATCATTCAAACAGAGATTGTTGAGGAACGAACTATTAAATCAGAATCATCTAGTGATACCGATTCAACAAATTCAATTATGGAGAATCTGGAACCTTTAAGTATGGAAGACCGAATGAGAGCTAAACGCACTGGCCAAGGTCACGCAATTACTCATCCAGACATTAATGCGCCAGATTATGAAATCAAAGGACAAATTCTACACATGGTGACTAATCAATGCCAATTTAGTGGTGCGCCGAAGGAAGATCCAAATGAACATCTACGTACCTTTAATAGGATCTGCACACTATTTAAAATACGAGAAGTGGAGGATGAACAGATATATCTCATGTTATTTCCCTGGACTTTAAAGGGAGAAGCCAAAGATTGGTTGGAATCGTTACCTGAAGGGGCGATCGATACATGGGATGTTTTAATTGATAAATTTCTTAAACAATTCTTTCCTGCATCTAAAGCCGTAAGACTTCAAGCAGAAATTGTTACGTTCACACAGAAGCCAAATGAAACTCTATATGAGGCGTGGACAAGATATGGAAAGTTATTACGAGGATGTCCGCAACATGGTTTAGACACCTGTCAAATAGTACAAATATTCTACCGAGGATGCGACATCACTACAAGGAAAGACATAGATATAGCAGCTGGTGGTTCGATTATGAAGAAAACCGAAACTGATGCTTACAAAATTATTGATAATACTGCTTCCCACTCACATGAGTGGCACCAAGAAAAAGACATCATTAGATCATCTAAAGCAGCTAGAGCCGATTCTAGCCATGACTTAGATTCCATTTCCGCAAAGATAGATGCTTTCGAGAGACGAATGGAAAAGATGACTAAAGATATTCACTCAATACGAATTAGTTGTGAGCAGTGTGGAGGACCACATTTGACAAAAGATTGTCTCAGTATTGAATTAACAATGGAACAAAGAGAGAATATTTCATACATAAACCAAAGGCCTGGAAATAATTATCAGAATAATTATCAACCGCCAAGACCGATTTACAATCAAAACCAGAATTATAACCGAAATATTCCATACAACAACCAACAAGGTCCTAGCAATCAACAAGTATCCAATAATACTTACAATCAGCAAAGACCGAATTTTCAAAACAAACCACCACAACAAACCGATGATAAAAAGCCGAATTTAGAAGATATGATGACGAAGCTAGTTGAAACTCAAACGCAGTTTTTCACATCTCAAAAACAAACCAATGAACAAAATGCTCAAGCATTTAGAAATCAACAAGCTTCTATTCAAAATCTAGAACAAGAAGTAAGTAACCTAGCAAGGTTAATAGGTGAAAGAAAACCGGGAAGTCTACCAAGTGATACAAACGCTAACCCCCGGAATGAAACAGCTAAAGCTATTACCACAAGAAGTGGTACAACACTTAAACCACCTGAAATACCAGTAACTTCTGATGAAACTATTCCTACTCCACAAGAACCACAACCTGATCAAGATAAGGAAAAAGAACCGGTAGTTGAAAAGGTTAATGAAGATAACACAGTTAAGGATAAACCTTATGTTAAACCATACCAACCACCACTTCCTTACCCGAGTAAAATGAAGAAGGAAAAACTTGAAGCCGAGCAATCCAAATTCTTGGATATGTTTAAACAGATAAATGTAAATCTTCCTTTCATTGATGTGATTTCAGGAATGCCAAGATATGCTAAATTCTTGAAAGATCTAATCTAGTACTTAATTGGGAGAAATGCCATTTCATGGTTAAAGAAGGCATCGTTCTTGGACATAAAATTTCAAAAGAAGGAATTGAAGTGGATAGAGCTAAAGTAGATGTAATTGCTAAACTTCCACATCCCACCAATGTTAGAGGAGTTAGGAGTTTTCTAGGGCATGCCGGTTTTTACCGACGTTTTATAAAAGATTTTTCTAAAATTGCCACTCCTATGAATAAACTCCTAGAAAAGGATGCACCATTCATCTTTTCAGATGAATGTATCAAATCTTTTAATATTCTTAAAGAAAAACTCACTAATGCGCCGATCATGATAACACCAAATTGGAATCTACCATTTGAACTAATGTGCGATGCAAGTGATTTTGCAATGGGAGCCGTTTTAGGACAAAGGATTGAAAAACGATTTCAACCTATATATTATGCTAGTAAGACATTACAAGGAGCACAAACGAACTATACAACTACTGAAAAAGAACTCCTTGCTATTGTCTTTGCTTTTGACAAATTTCGATCATATCTCGTTCTAGCAAAAACGGTGGTCTATACCGACCATTCTGCTCTTAGATACCTATTTTCAAAACAAGATGCTAAACCAAGATTAATCCGTTGGATCTTACTCTTACAAGAGTTTGATATTGAAATCCGAGATAAAAAAGGAGCAGAAAATCTCGCCGCTGATCATCTTTCTCGTCTTGAAAATCCCGAATTAGAAGTTCTGAATGAATCGGCCATACAAGACAACTTTCCTGATGAATATCTATTGAAAATAGATTATAAAGAAATCCCATGGTTTGCAGACTATGCAAACTACTTAGTTTGTGGATTCCTTGAAAAAGGATTATCGTACCAAAGACGAAAGAAATTCTTCAGTGATATAAAACACTATTTCTGGGAAGATCCACATCTGTTTAAAAGTTGTCCCGATGGAATAATACGCCGATGTGTATTTGGAGATGAAGCGAGTAAAATTTTAAACCATTGTCACACAGGACCAACAGGAGGGCATTATGGGCCTCAACTAACAGCAAGAAAAGTTTATGAAGCTGGATTCTATTGGCCTACAATTTACAAAGACGCACACCTTCTTTGCAAATCCTGTGATGCATGTCAAAGGGCCGGAAAAATAAGTCAACGCGATGAAATGCCACAAAATGTCATACAAGTATGTGAAGTATTTGACATTTGGGGTATTGACTTTATGGGTCCATTTCCAAAATCTCATAATAATCTATATATACTCGTAGCCATTGATTATGTATCTAAATGGGCGGAAGCACAAGCTCTCCCAACTAACGATGCACGAGTTGTAGTAAACTTTTTAAAACGTCTTTTTGCAAGGTTTGGAACACCGAAAGCTTTAATAAGTGATCGGGGTACTCATTTCTGTAATAATCAACTTGAGAAAGTTCTTAAAAGATATGGAGTAACTCATAAAATCTCCACCGCATATCATCCACAAACAAGTGGACAAGTTGAAAATACCAACCGAGCTTTAAAACGTATTCTAGAGAAAACCGTAGGATCAAATCCGAAGGAATGGTCCATTAAATTGGAGGATGCACTCTGGGCTTTTAGAACAGCCTACAAAACTCCAATTGGAACCACACCTTTTAGACTTGTGTATGGAAAAGCATGTCATCTTCCAGTAGAAATTGAACACAAAGCATTTTGGGCTTTGAAGACATGTAATCTTGATTTACATGAAGCCGGACGTCTACGATTAAGTCAACTAAACGAATTAGAAGAATTAAGACATGAAGCATACGAAAATTCGTTAATCTATAAAGAAAGAACGAAGAAATGGCATGATAAAAGAATCAGAAGTTCAAAAGAATTTAAAGAAGGAGACAGAGTTCTTCTTTTCAATTCACGATTCAAGCTATTTCCTGGAAAATTGAAATCAAGATGGTCTGGACCATTCATAGTCAAAAGAGTTTTCCCATACGGAACGATAGAATTGATAAATTCAAATGGGATTGAATTTAAAGTTAATGGTCACAGAGTTAAACATTACATACATGGTCCGATGGAAGTCGACAACGAAGTTAATCACAATTTCGACACCACAGCTAACTAAGTGTGGGGAGAATCAAGTCTTTAAAGAATAATATGTATTTCTGTTAGAGTTAGATTGTCTGTTTTCGTGTAGTCCTCGAAAATGGAACACGTATGGTCTTTCCCTAGCAGACCCTAAAGAACTAGTCTTCTCCCCCCATTCTGAATTTTTATTTTTTTTTTAGGTTTTTACGTAATGAAGACTGCCTGTGAATTAAACCATGGTCTAATGCTACACGCTTTGATCACTAAAAGAAATAATGACATACTACCGAGTGAATTAGTATCAGTAATCAGAGAAAGAATGGACGGAGTTAGAAAAGGATCCAGATGCGAAGATAATAAGTTACAATTTGGTAAAGGAAAATCAAAATCCGCAGCGAAAAGAAGAGCACGACACCTAGAAAAATGTCACAAATGCGGAAAATGGTCACATGGAGGTAAATGTTCAAATAATCAAACCTATTCAAATACTGAATTTGTTACTTTATGCAGAGACGGACCGTTCATATGTTTAGAAGAAAAGACAATGAATGCTCGAGGTTACGCCTATGCAGCCATGGAAAACCAATTAAACCGACTATCTTATGAATATAATAGATCATATAACTAAGAAATCTATTTCACAGGTATGTCTGTACAGTTTTTATTTTTATTTTTATTTTTAACCTTTTGATAATAAACGCTAATTTGTTCGCTAAAAAGTATTAAATTGGTATTAAATAAAATTAGGTTTGGCGACCGAAATTATTGATATCGTTCAAAAATTTATTACATCACTGCGAAATTTAACGTTTATTCTTAAGGTATAAATATCTTTAAACAATCAAACCAAAATATTTCAAAAATTCGTCATGAGTTAAATTAGGTCTTGGAACCGAAATTACTTTACCGAAAAGAGGGGCGCATATTTTTGATAATATTTGATTGATTAAGGTGGTTAAAAAAAAAGACAAAAAGATTTTTAATTTTATTTTTACTATGTTTTTAAAATTAATATTTAAATCTTAAATTAATATTGTAAACTTTGTAAAAACAATATTTTTAAAATTGTAAATATTTGAAAAATTAATATAAGTTTGGTATGAATTTATGAATTTTTAAATTAAGTTTGGTGTGAATTTTTAATTTTTAAAATATGAAATTTTAATTTTATGCATTTTAAATTTTGAGTTTGGTGTGAATTTTTAATTTTAATTTTGAATTTTATATTTAAGTTGTGTGAATTTAAAAACAAAAATTTACTTTATCTCATTAAGTTAAAAATATGAATTTTAAAATTCGTCGTAAGTTGAAGACTAGGTCTCTGAACCGAAATTGCTTTACCCGAGGGAGGGACGAGAACTTTTATTATCATTATTTTTAATCTTGTTGATTTAAAGTATGCCAAAAACATTGAAAAAACCCAAAAATCTTAGCTTTTAAAACAATCGCTACAAAAAGACAAATTTTAAAATTTTGTCGAGGGACGGACTAGGACATCGATCCGAAACGACCTCGTCCTAAATAACAAGGGAAATAAAATTTTAAAATTAATTTCTTAATTGTTTTATAAGTTAAAGATTATAAAAAAAAAAAAAAAAAAAAAAAAAAAAAAAAAAAGAAACTCCGCGACTCGCGGAGTTTTAAGTGAAAACCTCCGCGACTCGCGGAGGGACCAAATTACAGAAAAAAAATATAACCAGCTGCACGAACAGAATAACACACACACACATACTGCACTTCGAAAAAACCCGAGAAAACCCACGAAAATCATCCCAAAAACTCGATTTTTCACCGTTAATCTTCAAATTTTTCACTAAAATCATGTTGAGAAGGATGATATCTAGGAACTACTCAAGAAAACAGGTACAATTACACCCCAAATCACCTTTAAATCCGAATTTTAGTGTGTTCTTGAGCATATTTTCATAATTTGAATTTTGTTAATTTTTAGTGTAATTAGTGTTAAATTGTTAGTATATTATGCATGTATAACCTAGATTGATGCTTGTTAACATGATTTGAAGCCAAAAACTTCAAAATCTTTAGAATCTAGGGTTTGTGTTCTTGAGCAAATTTGGGGCTTTTTGATATAAACAGGTTATGGCCGATTTTTGTCATGAATTGTTGCTAAATTGAGTAGTGTAACATGTCTAGGTAGTTAAATGATCCAAACTTTGAGCCTAAACATGATTTTGAGAATTAAAGTGGACTTTTTCAAGTCCAAAATTCATGAACTTGATTTTTGAAAGATAATGCCATTTGAGACTTGTTTATTTGCTAGTAATGATTATTTTGACATGTTATTTGAGTTGAATGCTTATGAACTTGGCGAAAAATTTTCGTATATGCTTATTTGAAAAAGTGTAGATTTGATAAAAATGTGAAAATAAGCTTAAGTTTGATATAAATTGATAATGTCATTGTAATTATTTTGATTGATGATTTTGCTGACACTAATGCATATTTGGATGCACAAAATTTGTGTTTGATGTGTTTTGCAGACTGAAAGGGGTGAATCTTCATCCCAAGCCCGCCATGCTCCTGCTGAGAACTTGGAACAACAGGAGGTAGATAACTACTACAAGCAGGATGTACCTCATCCAGTCATGACCTTTTCAGATATGCACTTGGAACAGTTGCACCCGAACCTGCGATTTGACAGACTTTGGATAGATTATCCAAAATATCAACGGGGTTTGCATACTCTTCATTCAAAGGTTGTTGAGGTACCGAGGGTCATAGAATGGGGACCCTTGGAAGCTGTAGAATTGGCCGGGCCAATTAGGGAATTACTGGTACAGAGGTATGGTAATTCTTATTTTAATGACTGGATATGTTTATTCACCATACGTAGACCTGTATATAAAGTATGGTGTGAAGAGTTGTTATGTAGTATAGAGTTGAATGATCGGGTAGCCAGTTTAACCGATCGTTCTTTTGTTAGATTTTTGTTAGGCGGTTCGATGCGCCACATGTCTTTACTAGACATGGCTCAGGCTTTACGTATATATACGCCTGAGGAATTAGCGTCTGCCGATTGTAGAGGATTGATACTAAACGGTAGGAAAATAGATGAAAATTTTGATACACACGGTGTGTGGAGTCAAATGACAAGCCATCACCGTTTTAAAGGGGGAAACTACTCTTATTTGGATATAGATAGAGCCGAATTAAGAGTAATACATAGGTTTTTAGCTAACTCGATTACACAAAGGGGTAAAAACAAAGAAAAGGTAAATGAACAAGATTTGTTTTACCATATGTGTATTCGAGACCCACACAGCGCTGTAAGTATACCATATTGTGTGGGTTATTATTTATCAGCTATGGTTCGAGGGATGCGTCCACATAGCATAATAGGAGGTGGTATTTTTATTACTTTGATTGGTGAATATCTCGGTGTGGATATAAGTCGGGGGGGATTATTAGTAGAAGAGCCGGAACCCCGCGACACTATAGGATTAAATGTATACCATGGTGCGAAAGTGTTAAAGCGGCGAAATAACGCCGCAGTACGATACAATGGTAGACATCCACAGGTAGAGAGAAACCAGGAACAAGGTAATGTAGGAGGGGGGAACCAGATGCAAGAAATGCAAAGGTTTATAGCTTCTCAGGAATACGAAAATGCTAGACAGAGAGCATTTGAAGATTGGCAAGTTCATCAGAACCAGATCATAGCACATTGCCAACACATAGGTAGAAACTATATTCCTACACCGAAACCCGTCTTCCCTCCTTGGTCGATAGAGATGCAGCCACCATATCCTACGTATGACCCTGCCGAGGCATTCTATAGCACTTATGGTTATGCGTGGAACCCCTATTGGTACCAATATCATCCTTAGTTTACTTATTTTGTTTTATTATTTTGTAATTTGTAATTATTGATATATTTAATATTTTTGTTAATATTGTAATCATTTTTATAATTATCTAACTTTTATTCTTAGATTTTAATAATTTTTGAATGTGGGGTAATAAACCAAACTTCAAAAATATGTATATATGTTTGCAGTTTATCTTATGTACACAACAGGGTAAAACAACGCATTTTCAAAGACTGGCATTAAGTTCAGCAAAAGCAAGTAATTTTGACGACAATGATGCAAAATACATGTGAAATAACAACAAGACGGAATGAACAAATGACGTGCACCATTTATCATTCAGCAAACAAACGCCAATATATTTGGAAACTTTGGTAAAAATTTAATCATTTTCACACAAATCACCCTCAATAATTTAAATTGTTACTGATTTCTTGCAAATGAGGGCATTGCAAGATCTTAAGTGTGGGAAGGGGTTAAATTCTTTCGGATTTTAAAAATTTTTATTAAACACTTGGTTACCATTAAAAATACTAGTAAAGCAGTAGTTGTATTAGAATCTAGTGCTCTCTGATAAAAAAAGAACAGCCCTAGTCTTATATACTGACTACCCAATTCTAGTAAAATTTTTCAAAATTTTCAATTAAATGAATTCAAAATCATGTTTATACATATTTATGAACGATAAAACTAGGTTTTAACACCGAAATTATTGTTACCTCGGAAAGGACATAAATTGAGAAACAAACTAAAATGTTAAAATTCATTTAAAATGGAATAGAGGACGATAAAAAGAAAAATAAAAAGCCAAGTGTGGGAAAATTTACCAAGTTATTTTAAACATATGTCACATATATTTGTAACAAATAACTGAAAATACTTTTGCTTTGAACTAAACTAAACTGTTTTACCCAATGAAAGAAAAGAAGAGATGGATCTACACGATGAATCAATTCCATCATTAAAAGGAAGTAAAGTCTTCCGAAAAAGACACGCGCTTTTTGATTTAGGTCATGAAGTTGTCGTTCAGACCAGCTGTAGGTTGACGAAAAATCTAGAAAAATCATCACTAAAATCAGCAGGAAATCCACGGACCTCAGCATTAAACAGGGTCGCCAAGTGGTCAGATTTATCCTAACCATGAGAAGGATTTATCTCGTACAATGGGGAGGCACCATGCAAAATTAGCTGGATAAGACTAATGAATCAGATCCCCAGAAAGGATAATCTCCTTAAAGATTAAAAATCAGCTTTTAAGACTGATATTACTCAATCCTAGAGATTGACCTTAAAGATTGAGAATTCAAACTCATGGAATTCAATGATATCTAAACTCGAGCTTGAACGAGAAAATATTTTGATCAAAATTATAAACCGATTTGTTTTCTGAAAACCCATTTTCAATGCGTTCATTACCATTGAACGTAAAATCCTAGGAATTCACCTGGAATTCATTAGGTCACCTGAACTAAATCGGGTGTCAACCGTAAGAACGGTGGTTGCATAGCATGGTCAAAGACAGGACTTTGTGCCAAACCGAAAAATTATAAGGGTGAGCTTTACTATTGCTCCTACCAAGAATAGTAATTGCGTCCGACACGTTATAGACCATAATCAAAAGCATGTCACGGGACATTGCCTTAAACAGTTGCTTGTTCAACGCTTTCCTTTACAACCGGACGGTAGTTTGCCGAAAAGTAATATACGGAACAAGTAAACTGGACGTGTTGCTTTCCAAATACAAGGTTAGCAAGTGGGTGACACAAAACCGCAAGTTTTGAGCTAAAATTTTCAAATCTGAAACCCACCAAACCCACAAAAATATTTTGCAAACACCGGTAAAGGGTTATTCCGGAAAACTTATCTAGGGTAAAAACTAGATTTAATTTTCAAAAAGATCAAATGTTTTCATAAAGATCCAATTTCCTTAATGGATCTAAATTTTTATAGTCATGTGGGACTGTAAACCATATCGTTACTACCATTGTTTATACCGCCGTATAGAAATCACTGATGTACAAAGTGTGAAGAATAAAGAAGTGATTCTAGTATTTCAAGACAATATTGCTTGAGGACAAGCAACGCTCAAGTGTGGGAATATTTGATAATGCTAAAAACGAACATATATTTCATAGCATTATTCCTCAAGAAAGACAAGCTTTTAGTTGCAATTGTTCTATTTACAAGTGATATTCGTTTAAATAATAAAAGGTGAAGACAAAAGACAGATTCGACGATTTGAAGACGCAAACGACCAGAAAGCTCAAAAGAACAAAAGACAATCAAAAAGGTTCCAATTATTGATAAGAAACGTCTCAAAATCACAAGAGTACAAGATTCAAAACGCAAAGTACAAGATATTAAATTGTACGCGAGGACGTTCGAAAATCCGGAACCGGGACCAGAGTCAATTCTTAACGCTCGACGCAACGGACTAAAAATTACAAGTTAACTATATATATAAATATAATATAATATATAATTAATTATATTAATTATATATATATTATATATATATAATAAAAACCGTCGGCAGCCAGAAACTCCAAGGGTGTGAAATGAAAATACCTCTCCGCGACTCGCGGAGTTTAAAGGGGTTTTTGCCGCGAGTCGCGGAGCCCCAAAATTCATTTCTGGCTATAAAGCCAACCGAATTCTGATCGAATTTTACATCTTATTTTCTCAATCTCTCTCAATATATACGTAATATATTTATATTTATAATTTATATTTTAATTTTAATTATAATTCTAATAATAAGGGTATGTTAGCGAATGTTGTAAGGGTGTAAGTCGAAATTCTGTCCGTGTAACGCTACGCTATTTTTAATCATTGTAAGTTATGTTCAACCTTTTTATATTAATGTCTCGTAGCTAAGTTATTATTATGCTTATTTAAAACGAAGTAATCATGATGTTGGGCTAATTACTAAAATTGGGTAATTGGGCTTTGTACCATAATTGGGGTTTGAACAAAAGAACGACACTTGTGGAAACTAGACTATGGGCTATTAATGGGCTTTATATTTGTTTAACTAAATGAAAGTTTGTTAATGTTAATATAAAGATTTACAATTGGGCGTCCCTATAAATTACCATATACACTCGATCGGACACGATGGGCGGGGTATTTATATGTACGAATAATCGTTCATTTAACCGGACACGGGAATGGATTAATAGCCACTAGAATAATTAAAACAGGGGTGAAATTACATTCAAGGGTAATTGGTGTAATTGTTAACAAAGTAGTAAAACCTTGGTTTACACGCAGTCGATAACCTGGTGTATTCATTAAACAAAGTATTAAAACCTTGTTACAATTCGAATCCCCAATTAGTTGGAATATTTATCGTCGGGTATAATAATAATTTGACAAGGACACTTGCAATTTATATTTATGACTGATGGACTGTTATGGACAAAAACCAGACGGACATATTGAATAATCCAGGACAAAGGACAATTAACCCAAGGGCATAAAACTAAAATCAACACGTCAAACATCATGATTACGGAAGTTTAAATAAGCATAATTCTTTTATTTCATATTTAATTTCCTTTATTTTATATTTAATTGCACTTCTAATTATCGCACTTTTATTTATTGTTATTTTATTTTATCGCACTTTTAATTATCGTACTTTTTAATTATCGCAATTTTATTTTATCGCATTTTTATTATTCGAAATTTCATTATCGTTATTTACTTTACGCTTTAATTTAAGTCTTGTATTTATTTTATATTTTACATTAGGTTTTAACTGCGACTAAAGTTTTAAAATCGACAAACCGGTCATTAAACGGTAAAAACCCCCCTTTATAATAATAATATTACCTATATATATATATTTGTATTTTTATAAAAGTAAACTAATATAGCGTTGAGCTTTGTTTAAAGATTTCCCTGTGGAACGAACCGGACTTACTAAAAACTACACTACTGTACGATTAGGTACACTGCCTATAAGTGTTGTAGCAA